>NC_142797.1:77156527-77410143 GCF_049724085.1 Artemia sp. Qi Xiang Cuo | reverse complement strand
TTAGAATGACATTAAACATACTTAAAACATAAAAAATTCACATTTAATATTTTTCCGAATCTCAAAAGTGTAGAATGATATAGATATTTTAGTCGTGACTTTTAATATTAGAAAAAGAATGTTTGTAGTAGAATTTTTATTTGGACTGATTTTTTTTTGGACTTAGAAAATTGTTTAACTTTTTTTAACGTATCTTAAAATGACATGAAATATGCTTGTCATGTTTTTACCAATTGTACTCTATGCTTGCTCATAGATACGACTGTATCAACATCTATTGTGAGATACATGGGATAATATTGACAAAATCTAAGCATCAGAGTGAATAAATTTATACTATCAGCATCATTGTTGGACACATTGGATAAAATTGACAAAATCTAAGTATCAGTAAGTATCTGAGTGAATACACTCTTTATCATCGTCTTTTGTCAGATATGCTTGATAAATTTGAGAAAATCCAAGTATCAGAGTGAATAAATTCTTTATCAACATCCTTGTCCGGAAATGTCAGTTAACATTATCAAAACCCAAGTGTCAGAGTGAATAAATTCTTTATCAACATCATTTGTCAGATACATTGAATAAAATTGACAAAATCTAAGTATCAGATTGAATCAACATCCTTACTAAACTCCTTATCAACATCCTTACTCGGATACATTGGATAACATTAACAAAATCTAAGTATTACAGTGAATAATTTTTATCATCATCTTATTTGTCAAACACATCTGATAAAATTGATAAAATATAAGCATCAGATTGAATAAATTCTTTATCGACATCCTTTTGTTGGATTCGTTGGATATCATCGACGAAATATAAGCATAAGAATGTATCAGAGTCATTAAGTTCTTTATCAACATCTATTGACGGACACATAGGATATCATTGAGAAAATCTAAGCATCAGAATGAATAAATACTTTATCAACATCTTTTGTCAGATATGTCGCATAAAATTCTCAAAATCTAAGTATCAGAGTGAATAAATTCTTTATCAACTTTTAATGGATACATCGGATAGCATTCACAAAATCCAAGTATCAGAGCGAATAAATCCATCATCATCATCATTTGTCAGATACGCTCGATAAAATTGAGAAAATCCAAGTATCAGAGCGGCAAGCGCGCTAGCGCTGCCTAACTAAAGAACGATGTGGGCCCAATTTTTTTTCTCCGTATTTGGGCACTTCGTAACGAAGGAGTTGTCGTAGAAACTTTGAAAAGGGCTCATTAGATTGGAAATTGGAGTGTCTAGTGCCCTTTTTAATAGTCGAAAGTGATTTTAGGGCAACTAGCCCCCTCCCCATGCCCATCATTCCCCTAAACACATCCAATATAATTTTGAGATAGCTATTTTGTTCAGCATAGTTGATTTCTAGATAAAAAATATCTTTTTGAGGAGGACACTCCCCCACAACCCTCGGGGCAAGGGATTTAAGTTATGTCCTGAGGGCATATAAAATCAATGTTAACACAATGTACAGTTTATTATTTTTTCTTTAAAGTAGGGCACTTCATATAGAAGGGGTCGTTTTAGAGACTTCAAAAGGGGTTCATTCTATTTGAAATAGAGAGTTCTAGCGCCCTTTTTAATAGTCAAAAGTGATTGGAGGGCAACTAGCCCCTCCCCTCATGCCAAGCATTCCCCCAAACACATCCAATCGAAATTTTGAGATAGCCATTTTGTTCAGCGTAGTTGATTTTCAGATAAAAATGTGTTTTTTGAGGAGGAAACTCCCCCACAACCTTCGTGGCAAGGGTTTTAAGTTAAGCCCTGGGGGAATATAAGGTTTTTATAGAAGGTGTTGTCATAGAAACTTCAAAAGAGGCTCATTCGATTGGAAATTCCAAGGGCTAGTGCCCTTTTAATAGTCGAAAGTGATTGGAGGGCAACTAGCCCCCCCCCCACGCCCATCAATCTCCCAAACACATCCAATTAAAATTGTGATATAGCTATTTTGTTCAGTGTAGTTGATTTCCAGATAGAAAATATGTTTTTGAGGAGGACACTCCCCCACAACCCTTAGGGCAAGGGTTTTAAGTTATGCCCTGGGACCATATAAAGTTTTTATTGAATGCGTTGTCGTACAAACTTCAAAACAGGCTCATTCGATTGGAAATTCAAAGGGCTAGTGCTCTTTTTATAGTCGAAAGTGTTTGGAGGGCAACTAGCCCACCCTACGCCCATCGTACCCCCAAACACATCCAATCAAAATTTTTAGATAGCCATTTTTTTCAGCGTAGTTGATTTCAAGACAGAAAATGTGTAATCCTCAGAGCAAGGGTTTTAAGTTATGCCCTGGGGGCATATAAGGTTTTTTTATAGAAGGCGTTGTCGCAGAAACTTCAAAAAAGCCTCATTTGATTGATAATTCATTTTATAGTCGAAAGTGATTGGAGGGCAACTATCCCCCCCACGCCGATCGTTCCCCCAAACACATCCAATCAAAATTTTGAGATAACGGTTTTGCCAGCGTAGTTGAATTAAAGACAGAAAATGTTTTTTTGAGGAGGAGACTCCCTCGTAACCCTCAAGGCAAGGGTTTTAAGTTATGCACTGGGGGCATATAAGGTTTTTATAAAAGGCGTTGTCGTAGAAACTTCAAAACAGGCTCATTCGATGGGAAATTCAAAGGGCTAGTGCCCTTTTTAATAGTCGAAAGTGATTGAAGGGCAACTAGCCCCCCACTCCCACCCCCATAATTACCCCAAACACATCCAATGAAAATTTTGAGATATAGCATTTTGTCAGCGTAGCTGATTTCCAGATAGAAGATATCTTTTTGAGGAGGACACTCCCCCAGAACCTTCGGAGCAAGGGTATTAACTTACGCCCTGGGGGCATATAAGGTTTTTACAGAAGGCGTTTTCGTATAAACTTCAAAATAGGCTCATTGGAATGTAAATTCAAAGGGCTACTGCTCTTTTTAATTTTCACAAGTGATTGGAGGGCAACTTGACCCCCCCATGCCCATTATTAAACCACACACATCCAATCAAAATTGTGAGATAGCCAATTTGTTCAGCGTAGTTGATTTCCACATAGAAAATGTGTTTTTGAGGAGGATAATCCCCCACAACCCTCAGGGCATGGGTTTTAAGTTAAGCCCTGGGGGCATATAAGGTTTTTATAGAAGGCGTTGTCTTAGAAACTTCAAAACAGGCTCATTCGATTGGAAATTCAAAGGGCTAGTGCCTTTTTTAATAGTCGATAGTGATTGGAGGGCAACTATCCCCCCCCCCTCGACGCCCATCGTTCCCCCAAACACATCCAATCAAAATTTTGAGGTAACTTTTTTGTCCAGCGTAGTTGATTTCAAGATAGAAAATGTGTTTTTGAGGAGGAGACTCCCCCGTAACCCTCAGAGCAAGGGTTTTAAGTTATGCCTTGGGGGCATATAAGGTTTTTTATAGAAGGCGTTGTCGCAGAAACTTCAAAACAGCCTCATTCGATTGATAATTCAAAGGGCTAGTGCCCTTTTTATAGTCGAAAGTGATTGAAAGGCAACTAGCCCCCCTCTCCCACGTCCATCATTCCCCCAAACACATCCAATGAAAATTTTGAGATATAGGATTTTGTCAGCGTAGCTGATTTCCAGATAGAAGATATATTTTTGAGGAGGACACTCCCCCATAACCTTCGGGGCAAGGGTTTTAAGTTATGCCCTGGGGCCATATAAGGTTTTAATAGAAGGAGTTGTCATATAAACTTCAAAACAGGATCATTCGATTGTAAATTCAAAGGGCTACTGGCCTTTTTAATAGTCGAAAGTGATTGCAGGGCCACTAGACCCCCCCCCCCCCACGCCCATCATTAACCCAAACACATCCAATCAAAATTGTGAAATAGCCAATTTGTTCAGCCTAGTTGATCTCCAGATAGAAAATGTGTTTATGAGGAGGACACTTCCCCACAATCCTCAGGGCAAGGGTTTTAAGTTATGCCCTGGGGGTATATAAGGTTTTTATAGAAGGCGTTGTCGTAGAAACTTTAAAAAAGGCTCAATTGATTGGAAGTTCAAAGGACTTGTGCCCTTTTTAATAGTCGAAAGTGATTGGAGGGCAACTAGCCCCCCCCCCCCACGCCCATCATTCTCCCAAACACATCCAATTAAAATTGTGATATAGCTGTTTTGTTCAGTGTAGTTAATTTCCAGATAGAAAATATGTTTTTGAGGAGGACACTCCCCCAAAACCCTTAGGGCAAGGGTTTTAAGTTATGCCCTGGGGGCATATAAGGTTTTTATTGAATGCGTTGTCGTACAAACTTCAAAACAGGCTCATTAAATTGGAAATTCAAAGGGCTAGTGCCCTTTTTATAGTCGAAAGCGTTTGGAGGGCAACTAGCCCACCCCAAGCCCATCGTTCCTCCAAACACATCCAATCAAAATTTTTAGATAGATTTTTTGTTTAGCCTAGTTGATTTCCAGATAGAAAATGTGCTTTTGAGGAGGAGACTCCCCCACAAACCTCAGAGCAAGGGTTTTAAGTTATGCCCTGGCGGCATATAAGGTTTTTTATAGAAGGCGTTGTCGCAGAAACTTCAAAAAAGCCTCATTCGATTTATAATTCAAACGGCTAGTGCCCTTTTTTATAGTCGAAAATGATTTGAGGGCAACTAGCCCCCCCCACGCCCATCGTTCCCCCAAACACATCAAATAAAAATTTTGAGATAACCATTTTGTCCAGCGTAGTTGATTTTAAGATAGAAAATGTGTTGATGAGGAGGAGACTCCCCCACAAACCTCAGAGCATGGGTTTTAAGTTATGCCCTGGGGGCATACAAGGTTTTTATAAAAGGCGTTGTCGTAGATACTTCAAAACAGGCTCATTCGATTGGAAATTCAAAGGGCTAGTGCCCTTTTTAATAGTCGAAAGTGATTGGAGGGCAACTAGCCCCCTCCCCCACGCCCATCATTACCCCAAACACAACAAATGAAAAATTTGAGATATAGCCTTTTGTAAGTGTAGCGGATTTCCAGATAGAAGATATCTTTTTTAGGAGGACACTACCCGAAAACCGTCGGGGCAAAGGTTTCAAGTTATGCCCTGGGGCCATATAAGGTTTTTATAGAAGGCGTTGTCGTCTAAACTTCAAAACAGGCTCATTCGATTGGAAATTCAAAGGGCTACTGGCCTTTTTAATAGTCGAAAGTGATTGGAGGGCGACTAGACCCCCCCCCACGCCCGTCATTATCCCAAACACATCAAATCAAAATTTTGACACAGCCAATTTGTTCAGTCTAGTTGATTTCCAGATAGAAAATGTGTTTTTGAGGAGGAAACTCCCCCAAAACCCTCAAGGCAAGGGTTTTAAGTTATGCCCTTGGGACATATAAGGTTTTTATAGAAGGCATTGTTGTAGAAACTTTAAAACAGGCTCAACCGATTGGAAATTCAAAGGGCTAGTGCCCTTTTTAATAGTCGAAAGTGATTGAAGAGCAACTAGACCCCCCCCCCATGCCCATCATTAAATCAAACACATCCAATCAAAATTGTGACATAGCCAATTTGTTCAGCGTAGTTGATTTTAAGATAGAAAATGTTTTTTTGAGGAGGACAATCCCCCACAACCCTCAGAGCAAGGGTTTTAAGTTAAACCCTGGGGGCATATAAGGTTTGTTATAGAAGGCGTTGTCTTAGAAAATTCAAAACAGGTTCATGAGATTGGAAATTCAAAGGGCTAGTGCCTTTTTTAATAGTCGATAGTGATTGGAGGGCAACTAGCCCCCCCCCCCCACACCCATCATTCCCCCAAACACATCCAATCAAAATTTAAAATAGCCATTTTGTTCAGCGTAGTTGTTTTTCAGATAGAAAATATGTTTGTGAGTAGGAAACTCTCCCACAACCCTCAGGGCAAAGGTTTTAAGTTATACCCTGGGGGCATATAAGGTTTTTCTTATAGAAGGCGTTGTCGCAGAAACTTCAAAACAGCCTCATTCGATTGATAATTCAAAGGGCTAGTGCCCTTTTTTATAGTCGAAAGTGATTGGAGGGCAAGTAGCCCCCCCTCCTCCACCCCAAAGCTCATCTTTCCCAAGAACACATCCAATCAAAATTGTGAGATAACCATTTTGTTCAACGTATTTGATTTCCAGATAGAAAATAGGTTTTTGAGGAGGACACTCCCCCACAACCCTCATGGCAAGAGTTTTAAATTATGCCCTGGGGACATATAAGGTTTTTATATAAGACGTTGTCTTAGATACTTCAAAACAGGCTCATTAGATTGGAAATTCAAAGGGCTAGTGCCCTTTTAATAGTCGAAAGTGATTGGAGGGCAACTAGCCCCTCTCCCCACGCCCGTAATTCTCCCAAACACATCCAATCAAAATTTTGAGATAGCGATTTTTTTTTCAGCGTAGTTGAATTCCAGATAGAAAATAGGTTTTGAGGAGGACACTCTCCAACAACCCTCAGGGCAAGGATTTTAAGTTATGCCCTGGGGCCAAATAAGGTTTTTATTGAAGGCGTTGTCGTAGAAACTTCAAAACAGGCTCATTCGATTGAAAATTCAAAGCGCTAGTGCCCTTTTTAATGGTCGAAAGTAATAGGAGGGCAACTAGCCCCCCCCGCCTATCGTTCCCCCAAACACATCCAATCAAAATTTTGAGATAACCATTTTGTCCAGCGTAGTTGATTTCAAGAGAGAAAATTTGTTTTTGAGGAGGAGACTCCCCCATAACCCTCAGGGCAAGGGTTTTAAGTTATACCCTGCTGCCATATATGGTTTTTATAAAAGGTGTTGTCGTAGAAACTTCAAAACAGGCTCATTTGAGTGGAAATTCAAAGGGCTAGTGCCCTTTTTAAAAGTCGAAAATGATTGAAGGGCAACTAGCCCCCCTCTCCCACGCCCAAAATTCCCCCAAACACATCCAATGAAAATTTTGAGATATAGCATTTTGTCACCGTAGCTGATTTCCAGATAGAAGATATCTTTTTGAGAAGGACACTCCCCCAGAACCTTCGGAGGAAGGGTATTAAATTACGCCCTGGGGCCATATAAGGTTTTAATAGAAGGCGTTGTCGTATAAACTTCAAAACAGGCTCATTAGATTGGAAATTCAAAGAGCTACTGGCCTTTTTAATAGTCGAAAGTGATTAGAGGGCAACTAGACCCCCCCACACCCATCATTAACCCAAACACATCCAATCACAATTTTGACATAGCCAATTTGTTCAGCCTAGTTGATTTCCAGATAGAAAATTTGCTTTTAAGGAGGACACTCCCCCACAACCCTCAGGGCAAGGGTTTTAAGTTATGCCTGGGGGCATATAAGGTTTTTTATAGAAGGCGTTGTTGTAGAAACTTCAAAACAGGCTCAATCGATTGTAAATTCAAAGGTCTAGTACCCTTTTTAATATTCAAAAGTGATTGGAGGGCAACTAAACCCTCCCCCCCCACGCCCATCATTAACCCAAACACATCCAATCAAAATTGTGCAATGGCCAATTTGTTCAGCCTAGTTGATTTCCAGATAGAAAATGTGTTTTTGAGGAGGACACTGCCCCACAACCCTCAGGGCAAGGGTTTTAAGTTATGCCCTGGGGGCGTATAAGGTTTTTATAGAAGGCGTTGTTGTAGAAGCTTCAAAACAGGCTCAATCGATTGGAAGTTCAAAGGGCTAGTGCCCTTTTTAATAGTCAAAAGTGATTGGAGGGCAACTAGCCCCCCCCCCCCCACGCCCATCATTCTCTAAAATACATCCAATTAAAATTGTGATATAGCTATTTTGTTCAGTGTAGTTGATTTCCAGATAGAAAATATGTTTTTGAGGAGGATAATCCCCCAAAACCCTTAGGGCAAGGGTTTTAAGTTATGCCCTGGGGCCATATAAGGTTTTTATTGAATGCGTTGTCGTAAAAACTGCAAAACAGGCTCCTTAAATTGGAAATTCAAAGGGCTAGAGCCCTTTTTATAGTCGAAAGCGTTTGGAGGGCAACTAGCCCACCCCACGCCCATCGTTCCCTCAAACACATCCAATCAAAATTTTTAGATAGCCATTTTGTTCAGCGTAGTTGATTTCAAGACAGAAAATGTGTTTTTGAGGAGGAGACTCCCCAAAAACCTCAGAGCAAGGGTTTTAAGTTATGCCCTGGCGGCATATAAGGTTTTTTATAGAAGGCGTTGTCGCAGAAACTTCAAAAAAGCCTCATTCGATTGATAATTCAAAGGGCTAGTGCCCTTTTTTATAGTCGAAAGTGATTTGAGGGCAACTAGCCCCCCCCCACGCCCATCGTTCCCCCTATCACATCCAATAAAAATTTTGAGATAACCATTTTGTCCAGCGTAGTTGATTTCAAGATAGAAAATGTGTTTTTGAGGAGGTTATGGACTCCCCCATAACCCTCAGGGCATGTGTTTTAAGTTATGCCCTGGGGGCATACAAGGTTTTTATAAAAGGTGTTGTCGTAGAAACTTCAAAACAGGCTCATTCGATGAGAAATTAAAAGGGCTAGTGCCATTTTTAATAGTCAAAAGTGATTGGAGGACAACTAGCCCCCCTCCTCCACGCCCATCATTCCCCCAAACACATCAAATGAAAATTTTGAGATATAGCATTTTGTCAGCATAGCGGATTTCCAGATAGAAGATATCTTTTTGAGGAGGACACTCCCCGATAACCTTCGGGGCAAAGGTTTTAAGTTATGCCCTGGGGCCATATAAGGTTTTTATAGAAGGCGTTGTCGTCTAAATTTCAAAACAGGCTCATTCTATTGGAAATTCAAAGGGCTACTGGCCTTTTTAATAGTCGAAAGTGATTGGAGGGCAACTAGACCCCCCCCCCCAAGCCCTTCATTAACCCAAACACATCAAATCAAAATTGTGACATAGCCAATTTGTTCAGTCTAGTTGATTTCCAGATAGAAAATGTTTTTTGAGGAGGACACTTCCCCAAAACCCTCAGGGCAAAGGTTTTAAGTTATGCCCTGGGGCCATATAAGGTTTTTATAGAAGGCGTTATTGTAGAAACTTCAAAACAGGCACAATCGATTGGAAATTCAAAGGACTATTGACCTTTTTAATAGTCGAAAGTGATTGGAGGGCAACTAGACCCCCCCCCATGCTCATCATTAAATCAAACACATCCAATCAAAATTGTGACATAGCCAATTTGTTCAGCGTAATTGAGTTCCAGATAGAAAAATTTTTTTTGAGGAGGACAATCCCCCACAACCCTCAGGGCAAGAGTTTTAAGTTAAGCCCTGGGGGCATATAAGGCTCTTTTAGAAGGCGTTGTCTTAGAAAATTCAAAACAGGTTCATTCGATTGGAAATTCAAAGGGCTAGTGCCTTTTTTAATAGTCGAAAGTGATTGGAGGGCAACTAGCCCCCCCCCCCACGCCCATCATTCCCCCAAACACATCCAATCAAAATTTTGAGACAGCCATTTTGTTCAGCGTAATTGATTTTCAGACAGAAAATAGGTTTTTGAGGAGGACACTCCCCCACAACCATCAGGGCAAGGGTTTTAAGTTATGCCCTGGGGGCATAGAAGGTTTCCTAAGGCTTATATTATAATAAAAAGTATTTATTCTTCCCAAGGCATTTATATACTGAATAAATTAAAAATTAATAAATTATAAATAACTTATATATTATAAATAAGTTATTAATTTATTACAATAAATAACCGAGTCAAACTCAAAACGAGCCGAAATTAACATAAGTTGGGCGCCAAACCCCTATGCCTTCCCAAGGCCAGAACAAAATTTGCACTGTACTGGAAAAATATAAATGTTTTTACTTTTATAACTTTAATAAATCAAATAAAATTAACATTTTGATTACTGAATATCAGTATATGTATATCAAACTGACATTATATTACTTTACTGACTGAACACATCAGTAACCACATTCTTATTAAGTTATTTTGTACTTTTATTTATGTAATGTTATGTTAAAACAGGCTCTTTCGATTGGAAATTGAGGCCTTCATTCCCCCAAACACATCCAATCAAAATTTTGAGATAGCCATTTTGTTCAGAATAGTTGATTTCCAGATGGAAAATATGTTTTTGAGGAGGACACTCCCACAAAACCCTCAGGGCAAAGGTTTTAAGCTATGCACTGAGGGCATGTAAGGTTTTTATAGAAGGCGCTGTCGTAGAAACTTCAAAACAGGCTCCTTCAATTAGAAATTCAAAGGGCTAGTGCTCTTCTTAATAGTCCGAAAAATTGGAGGGCAACTAGCCCCTCTCCCACGCCCATCATTCTCCCAAACACATCCAATTAAAATTTTGAGATAGCCACTTTGTTCAGCGTAGTTGATTTCCAAATAGAAAATACGTTTTTTAGGAGGACACTCCCCCAACAACCCTCAGGGCAAGGGTTTGAAGTTATGTCCTGGGGTATACAAGGTTTTTATAGAAGGCGTTGTCATAGAAACTTCAAAAGGGGCTCATTTGATTGGAAATTCAAAGGACTACTGCCCTTTTTAATAGTTGAAAGTGATTGGAGTGCAACTAGCCCCCCCTACGTCCATCATTCCCCCAAACATATCCAATCAAAATTTTAAGATAGCCATTTTGTTCAGCGTAGTTGTTTTTCAGATAGAAAATATGTTTGTAAGGAGGAAACTCTCCCACAACCCTCAGGGCAAAGGTTTTAAGTTATGCCCTGGGGGCATATAAGGTTTTGAATAGAAGGTGTTGTCGTAGAAACTTCAAAAAAGGATTATTCAATTGGAAATTCAAAGGGCTAGTGCTCTTTTTAACAGTCAAAAGTTATTGTAGGGCAACTAGCCCCCCCTCCACACCCCTCGGTCCCCCCACCACCTCCCATCAAAATTTTGAGGTAGCCATTTTGTTCAGCGTAGGTGATTTCAAGATAGAAAATGTGTTTTTGAGGAAGAGACTCCCCCGTAACCCTCAGGGCAAGGATTTTAAGTTATGACCTGAGGGCATATAGGTTTTTCTTATAGAAGGCGTTGTCGCAAAAACTTCAAAACAGCCTCATTCGATTGGTAATTCAAAGGGCTAGTGCCCTTTTTTATAGTCGAAAGTGATTGGAGGGCAACTAACCCCCCCCCCACCCCAAAGCTCATCTTTCCCAAGAACACATCCAATCAAAGATGTGAGATAACCATTTTGTTCAACGTATTTGATTTCCAGATAGAAAATAAGTTTTTGAGGAGGACACTCCCCCACAACCCTCATGGCAAGGGTTTTTAATTATGCCCTGGGGACATATAAGGTTTTTATATAATACGTTGTCTTAGAAACTTCAAAACAGGCTCATTCGATTGGAAATTCAAAGGGCTAGTGCCCTTTTAATAGTCGAAAGTGATTGGAGGGCAACTAGCCCCTCTCCCCACGCCCATCATTCTCCCAAACACATCCAATCAAAATTGTGAGATAGCAATTTTTTTCAGCGTAGTTGAATTCCAGATAGAAAATAGGTTTTTGAGGAGGACACTCCCCAACAACCCTCAGGGCAAGGATTTTAAGTTATGCCCTGGGGCCAAATAAGGTTTTTATTGAAGGCGTTGTCGTAGAAACTTCAAAACAGGCTCATTCGATTGAAAATTTAAAGCGCTATTGCCCTTTTTAATGGTCGAAAGTAATAGGAGGGCAACTAGCCCCCCCGCCTATCGTTCCCCCAAACACATCCAATCAAAAATTTGAGATAACCATTTTGTCCAGCGTAGTTGATTTCAAGAGAGAAAATTTTTTTTTGAGGAGGAGACTCCCCCATAACCCTCAGGGCAAGGGTTTTAAGTTATACCCTACTGGCATATAAGGTTTTTATAAAAGGTGTTGTGGTAGAAACTTCAAAACAGGCTCATTGGATTGGAAATTCAAAGGGCTAGTGCCCTTTTTAATAGTCGAAAATGATTGGAGGGCAACTAGCCCCCCTCTCCCACGTCCATCATTCCCCCAAACACATCCAATGAAAATTTTGAGATGTAGGATTTTGTCAGCGTCGCTGATTTCCAGATAGAAAATATATTTTTGAGGAGGACACTCCCCCATAACCTTCGGGGCAAGGGTTTTAAGTTATGCCCTGGGGCCATATAAGGTTTTAATAGAAGGCGTTGTCGTATAAACTTCAAAACAGGCTCATTCGATTGGAAATTCAAAGGGCTACTGGCCTTTTTAATAGTCGAAAGTGATTGCAGGGCAACTAGACCCTCACACACCCATCATTAACCCAAACACATCCAATCAAAATTGTGACATAGCCAATTTGTTCAGCCTAGTTGATTTCCAGATAGAAAATGTGCTTTTGAGGAGGATACTCCCCCACAACCCTCAGAGCAAGGGTTTTAAGTTATGCCCTGGGGGCATATAAGGTTTTTATAGAAGGCGTTGTTGTAGAAACTTCAAAACAGGCTCAATCGATTGTAAATTAAAAGGGTTAGTGCCCTTTTTAATAGTCGAAAGTGATTGGAGGGCAACTAGACCCCCCCATGCCCATCATTAAACCAAACACTTCCAATCAAAATTTTGAGATAGCCAATTTGTTCAGAGTAGTTGATTTCCAGATAGAAAATGTGTTTTTGAGGAGGATAATCCCCCACAACCCTCAGGGCATGGGTTTTAAGTTAAGCCCTGGCGGCATATAAGGTTTTTATAGAAGGCGTTGTCGTAGAAACTTCAAAACAGGCGCATTCAATTGGAAATTCAAAGAGCTAATGCCTTTCTTAATAGTCAAAAGTGATTGGAGGCCAACTAGCCCCCCACCACGTCCTCATTCAACCAAACACATCCAATCAAAATTTTGAGATAGCCATTTTGTTCAACGTATTTGATTTCCAGATAGAAAATACGTTTTTGAGAAGGACACTCTCCCACAAAGCTCAGGGCAAGGGTTTTAAGTTTTGCCCTGGGGGCATATAAGGTGTTTATAAAAGGCGTTTTCATAGAAACTTCAAAACAGGTTCTTTCGATTAGAAATTCAAAGGGCTAGGGCCGTTTTTAATAGTCGAAATTGATTTGAGGGCAACTAGCCCCCCACCTCCACGCCCATTATTCCCCAAACATATCCAATCAAAATTTTGAGATAGGCATTTTGTCAGCTTAGCTGATTTCCAGATAATTAATATATTTTTAAGGTGGACACTCCCCCTCAACCCTCGGGGCAAGGGTTTTAAGTTATGCCCTGTGAGTATATAAGGTTTTTATAGAAGGCGATGTAGTAGAAACTTCAAAACACGCTCATTCGATTGGAAATTTAAAGGGCTAGTGCCCTTTTTAATAGTCGTAAGTTATTGGAGAGACACTAGCCCCCCTTCCTATCATTCCCCCAAACACATCCAATCAATATTTTGAGATAGGCGTTTTGTCAGCATACCTGATTTGCAGATAGAAAATATCTTTTTTTGAGGAGGACACTCCCCCACAACCCTCGGGGAAAGGGTTTTAAGTTATGCCCTGGGGCCATATAAGACTTTTACAGAAGGTGTTGACGTAGAAACTTCAAAACAGGCTCATTCGATTGGAAATTCAAAGGGCTGGTGCCCTTTTTAATAGTCGAAAGTGATTGGAGGGCTACTAGACCCCCCCCCCCCCCAAAAAAAAGCCCATCATTAACCGAAACAAATCCAATCAAAATTGTGAGATAGCCATTTTGTTCACCGTAGTTGATTTCAAGATAGAAAATGTGTTTTTGAGGAGGAGACTCCCCCATAACCTTCAGGGCAAGGGTTTTAAGTTAAGCCCTGGGTGCATATAAGGTTTTTATAGAAGGTGTTGTCGTAGAAACTTCAAAACAGGCTCGTTCCATTGGACATTGAAAGGGCTAGTGTCATTTTTAATAGTCGAAAGTTATTGGAGGGCAACTAGTCCCCCCCACGCCCATCATTCCCCCAAACACGTCCAATCAAAATTTTGAGATAGGCTAATTTGTTCAGCGTAGCTGATTTCCAGATAGAAAATATCTTTTTGAGGAGGACAATCTCCCACAATCCTCGGTGGCAAGGGTTTTGAGTTATGCCCTGGGGCCATATAAGGTTTTTTATAGAAGGCGTTGTCGTAGAAACTTCAAAACAGGCTGATTCAATTGGAAATTCAAAGGGCTAGTGGCCTTTTTAATAGTCGAAAGTGATTGGAGGGCAACTAGACCCTCCTACTCATCATTCCCCCAAACACATCCAATCAATATTTTGAGATAGGCGTTTTATCAGCGTAGTTGATTTCCAAATAGAAAATACCTTTTTTTGAGGAGGAAACTCCCCCACAACTCTAGGGGCAAGGGTTTTAAGTTGTGCACTGGGGCCATATAAGACTTTTACAGAAGGTGTTGTCGTAGAAACTTCAAAACAGGCTCATTCGATTGGAAATTCAAAGGGCTAGTGCCCTTTTTAATAGTCGAAAGTCATTGGAGGGCAACTAGCCCTCCAATCACTGGAGGAAACTCCCCCATAACCCTCAGAGCAAGGGTTTTAAGTTATGCCCTGGGGATATATAAGGTTTTTTGTAGAAGGCGTTGTCGCAGAAACTTCAAAACAGCCTCATTTGATTGATAATTCAAAGGGCTAGTGCCCGTTTTTATAGTCGAAAGTGATTGGAGGGCAACTAGCCCCCTCCCCCACCCCAACGCTCATCTTTCCCCAGAACACATTCAATTAAAATTCTGACCATTTTGTTCAACGTATTTTATTTCCAGATAGAAAATAGGTTTTTGAGGAGGACACTCTCCCACAACCCTCAAGGCAAGGGTTTGAAATTATGCCCTAGGGACATATAAGGTTTTTATATAAGACGTTGTCTTAGAAACTTCAAAACAGGCCTCATTCGATTAGAAAATTCATAAGAGCTAGTGCCCTTTTAATAGTCGAAAGTGATTGGAGGGCAACTAGCCCTCCCCCCCCTGCGCCCATCATTCTCCCAAACATATCCAATCAAAATTGTGAGATACGCAATTTTGTTCAGCGTAGTTGATTTCCAGATAGAAACATATGTTTTTGAGGAGGTCACTCCCCCACAACCCTCAGGGCAAGGATTTTAAGTTATGCCCTGGGGAAATATAAGGATTTTTATTGAAGGTGTTGTCAGTAGAATCTTCAAAACAGGCTCAATCGATTGGAAATTCAAAGCGCTAGTGCCCTTTTTAATGGTCGAAAGTTATTGGAGGGCAACTAGCCCCCCCTGCCCATCGTTCCCCCAAACACATCCAATCAATATTTTCAGATAACCATTTTGTCCAGCGTAGTTGATTTGCAGATAGAAAATATCTTTTTTTGAGGAGGACACTCCCCCAAAACCCTCAGGGCAAGGGTTTTAAGTTATGCCCTGAGGGCATATAAGGTTTTTATAAAAGTTGTTGTCGTAGAAACTTCAAAACAGGGTCATTCGAGTGGAAATTCAAAGGGCTAGTGCCCTTTTTAAAAGTCGAAAGTGATTGAAGGGCAACTAGCCCCCCTCTCCCACGCCCATAAATCCCCCAAACACATCCAATGAAAATTTTGTGATATAGCATTTTGTCCAGCGTAGCTTGATTTCTAGATAGAAGATATGTTTTTGAGAAGGACACTCCCCCATAACCCTCAGAGCAAGGATTTTAAGTTATGCCCTGAGGGCTATATAAGATTTTTATAGAAGGTGTTGTCGTAGAAATTTCAAAACAGGGTCATTCGAGTGTAAATTCAAAGGGCTACTGGACCTTTTTAATAGTTGAAAGTGATTGAAGGGCAACTAGCCCCCTCTCCCATGCCCATTATTCCACCAAACACATCCAATCAAAATTTTGAGATATAGCCATTTTGTTCAGCGTAGCTGATTTCCAGATAGAAGATATCTTTTTGAGGAGGACACTCCCCCAGAACCCTCGGAGCAAGGGTTTTAAATTAAGCCCTGGGGGCATATAATGTTTTTACAGAAGGCGTTGTAGTATAAACTTCAAAATAGGCTCATTGGAATGTAAATTCAAAGGGCTAGTGGCCTATTTAATTTTCACAAGTGATTGGAGGGCAACTAGACCCCCCCATGCCCATTATTAAACCACACACATCCAATCAAAATTGTGAGATAGCCAATTTGTTCAGCGTAGTTGATTTCCACATAGAAAATGTGTTTTTGAGGAGGATAATCTCCCACAACCCTCAGGGCATAGGTTTTAATTTAAGCCCTGGGGGCATATAAGGTTTTTATAGAAGGCGTTGTCGTAGAAACTTCAACACTTCAACAGGCGCATTCAATTGGAAATTCAAAGAGCTAATGCCTTTCTTAATAGTCAAAAGTGATTGGAGGCCAACTAGCCCCCCACCACGTCCTTCTTCAACCAAACACATTCAGTCAAAATTTTGAGATAGCCATTTTGTTCAACGTATTTGATTTCCAGATAGAAAATACGTTTTTGAGAAGGACACTCTCCCACAAAGCTCAGGGCAAGGGTTTTAAGTTTTGCCCTGGGGGCATATAAGGCATTTATAAAAGGCGTTGTCGTAGAAACTTCAAAACAGGCTCTTTCGACTAGAAATTCAAAGGGCTAGTGCCCTTTTTAATAGTCGAAATTGATTTGAGGGCCACTAGCCCCCCCTCCACGCCCATTATTCCCCAAACATATCCAATCAAAATTTTGAGATAGGCATTTTGTCAGCGTAGCTGATTTCCAGATAGAAAATATATTTTTAAGGTGGACACTCCCCCTCAACCCTCGGGGCAAGGGTTTTAAGTTATGCCCTGGGAGTATATAAGGATTTTATAGAAGGCGTTGTAGTAGAAACTTCAAAACAGGCTCATTTGATTGGAAACTCAAAGGGCTAGTGCCCTTTTTAATAGTCGAAAGTTATTGGAGGGCAACTAGCCCCCCTGCCTATCATTCCCCCAAACACATCGAATCAATATTTTGAGATAGGCATTTTGTCAGCATACCTGAATTGCAGATAGAAAATATATTTTTTTTAGGAGGACACTCCTCCACAACCCTCGGGGCAAGGGTTTTAAGTTATGCCCTGGGGCCATATAAGACTTTTACAGAAAATGCTGTCGTAGAAACTTCAAAACAGGCTCATTCGATTGGAAATTCAAAGGGCTAGTGCCATTTTTAATAGTCGAAAGTGATTGGAGGGCAACTAGAACCCCCCCCCCCAAAAAGCACATCATTAACCGAAACAAATCCAATCAAAATTGTGAGATAGCCATTTTGTTCACCGTAGTTGATTTCCAGATAGAAAATGTGTTTTTGAGGAGGACACTCCCCCACAACCCTCATGGCAAGGGTTTTAAGTTATGTCATGGGGCCATATAAGGTTTTTATTGAAGGCTTGTTGTAGAAACTTCCAAACAGGCTCATTCGATTGGAAATTCAAAGGGCTAGTGCCCTTTTTAATAGTCGAAAGTGATTGGAGGGCAACTAGCCCCCCCCATGCCCATCGTTCCCCCTAACACATCCAATCAAAATTTTGAGATAGTCATTTTGTTCAGCGTAGTTGATTTCAAGATAGAAAATGTGTTTTTGAGGAGGAGACTCCCCCATAACCTTCAGGGCAAGGGCTTTAAGTTAAGCCCTGGGTGCATATACGGTTTTTATAGAAGGTGTTGTCATAGAAACTTCAAAACAGGCTCGTTCGATTTGAAATTCAAAGGGCTAGTGCCCTTTTTAATAGTAAAAAGTAATTGGCAACTAGCCCCCTCCCCCAATGCCCATCAGTCCCCCGAACACATCCAAAAAAAATTTTAAGATAGGCATTTTGTCAGCGTAGCTGATTTTCAGATAGAAAATATCTTTTTAAGAAGGACACTCCCCACAACCCTCGGGGGCAAGGGTTTTAAGATATGCCCTGGGGCCATATAAGGTTTTTATAGAAGGCGTTGTCGTAGAAACTTCAAAACAGGCTCATTCGATTGGAAATTCAAAGGGCTACTCGCCTTTTTAATAGTCGAAAGTGATTGGAGGGCAACTAGACCCTTCTGCTCATCATTCCCCCAAACACATCCAATCAAAATTGTGAGATAGCCAATTTGTTCAGCTTAGTTGATTTCCAGATAGAAAATATGTTTTTGAGGAGGACACTCCCGAACAACCCTCAAGGCAAGGGTTTTAAGTTATGTCCTGGGGTATATAAAGTTTTTATAGAAGCCGTTGGCATAGAAACTTCAAAAGCCCTACGTTGAAACAAAACCCTCAGGTCAAGGGTTTTAAGTTATGCCCTGGACGTTTATAAGAAATTCAAAGGGCTAGTGACCTTTTTAATAGTCGAAAGTGATTGGAGAGGAACCAGCCTCTCCCCCGCGCCCATTATTCCCCCAAACACATCCAATCAAAATTTTGAGATAGCCATTTTGTTCAACGTAGTTGATTTCAAGTTAGAAGATATCTTTTTGAGAAGGACACTCCCCCATAGCCTTCGGGGCAAGGGTATTAAGTTATGCCCTGGGGCCATATAAGGTTTTTATAGAAGGCGTTGTCGTATAAACTTCAAAACAGGCTCATTCGATTGGAAATTCAAAGGAAATTCATTCAATTTGAATTTCATCACTCTGTCACTTAGGTTCTGGTTTTTTTAACCGACACACCTGGCAAAGAATGTTGACATAAAATCTAATCATTGTTATAGTTAGATTTTGTGAATTTCATCTGATGTAACAGACAGAAAAAGTTAATAAGGAATTCATTCACTTTGATACTTAGGTTTTGACAATATTATCCGACTTATTCAACAAAAGATGTTGATATATAATTTATTCAATCTGATCCTTAAATTTTTTCAATTTTATCCGATTTATCCGACAAAGATGCTGATAGAAAAATTTATTCACTCTGATATTTAGATTTTTTCAATGTTATCCCACGTATCTTAAAATAGATGTTGATACAGAATTTAATCACTATGACACTTAGTTTTGGTAATGTTAAAACTAACATTATTAGATATGTTGTTAAAACTAACATGTTAGAACCTGACATTTCCGGACAAGGATGTTGATAAAGAATCTATTCATTCTGATAATTATATTTTATCAAGTTTATTCCGACCTGTCCGACAAAAGATGTGGATAAAGAATTTATTCATTTTAATACATAGATTTTGTCAATTTTATCCGAAGTATCCGACAAATGATATCGATATAGAATGTTAATAAAGAAATTTTTCACCACTTTATATGGAAGGGGATGTTGTACAAGCTTCGGAGGAGGCTCATTCGATTGGAAATCGGAAGTTACAGTGCCATTTTTAAGAGCCAAAAATGATGGGAGGGCTATTGGATGTTTATCGTGCGGGGGTCACCACTTTTAAAGGCAAAATGGCGCAAAGAGTTGCTATGCCACTTACTGGAGGGGAAAGATCCCTCTTTGGCCCCAAATTAGTGAGATTTCCGCGGTTACTCCAACGGTTCCGTATACAAACGTGATCGGATGGTCTATGGCCACAGTTAAAGCCAAAGTTTACCGATAAGATTTCTAACTAACTCTTTTAGATTCGACCTAAGCTGAAAATTAAAAAGAGTATATAGTAAAAGAAAAGCTTACTGTAATCACTCCACGTTGTATAAAAGAACTAACTAAAAAATGGACTCTTCCTCCCAGCCCGCTAGCCGCGTGCTGCGACGGGGGTTACTAGGGTGGTCCCATTTTTGTGGATTATCAACATTTTGAACACGAGTATCATGTATTTCTTTTTTCTGATTGGGTGGCATAGCCTTTCCATTTGTTTTATGGGCCAGTCCACCTCCCCGCATTGTCAACGAAGCATCATGTTTTCCCGTAAAAGTGTTTAATGTCTGGTAATTTTATTTTTCTCGCGATTGATTCTTAGACAAATTATTATGGCTATACGACAGCCTAGAAGTTAGTTGTGATAAAATCTCACTTTCTGGAATTCCCCAGCGGGCTTCTATTAGACCTATCATGGTTCTTTGAAACTCTTGGTGATATCTTTCTTCTTTCTCTCTAGCTATTTTATCATTCTCCTTTTTTCGTTCTCTGGCTATTCTATCAGCCTCTTTCTTTCTTTCTCTAGCTATTCTCTCTTCCTTTATGAAATTTAATATTTGTTGTGTCGTATCTATTTGAGTACTTTTTTTCAAGCTCCTGATGGATGTTTATTCAACATTATTCCTTCTACTTAGACTACTTTGATTCCGTCTGTCATTATTTCTTCTTAATTCATTTTCTGAATTCATTTGTTCCATATCTGTACTATCTCTATCCCGCAACTCCCCTTCATATGGCACAGCCTCTGTGGGGTTAGTTTGTTTTGTTGTTTCATCTCTAAGTTTTTTCGTACCCACTCATTTTATCATGTATACTTCTTTCAGATTATAATATCTCTTATTCAATTAGTCAATCTTGGTAAATTCAAAAACTGTCACGCAAAAATTATGGTACGCAATTACTATTGTGAATTATCAGCTCCGTGTAATGAGATTCAAAAATTTTTCAAATAACCGGAATGTCTAGACTTCATTCGGGAATAACAACTTCTTTCACAACAAGAAGTTTTACGTGAGTGAAATATATTTCCGAAAAACGAATTAACAGGGGTTGGACGAGAAAAAAATCAGAAAAACCACGCGAATATTTCACTAGTGGGAACTACCCTGCAAAACAAATCACGTATCCTCCCTGGATACTAGTATTCCAAATATAATCTCCTCCTGGGCAGATTGCTCAATAGGAAAGGTGCCTCCCACCTTCCTTGTCCAATGTGCGCAAAACTGTGAAATTCTTCTAATTTGCCGTCCTCAATGCTCTTATAACCTTCGTCACTGAAGATTATATCTAAGTCCGCCACTTCACTCAAATAATAACCCAACTTTCACCGTTTTCTTATCTGTCCTTAAACCCTGTAATACTTTTAAATACGGAGATTCCCCCACTGTAAACTCAACTCATTAATTTCGCGTTATTCTTTTTTTTATATTTGTCTAACAAGGCTATAGCCCATTATAGACCTTCTTATTAATTAATTGCGTATTTTTGTCTTTTTATATGCCACCACAATAGGCTACTGTCTAGGCCAAATTAATCCGTCTCTTCGAAAGCGCGGAATTCTTTTATTATCAGATTTACTGATAGGACCTTAAATCGCTGCCACCACTTATTGGAGGTTTATCGTGCGGGGGTTACCACTTTTAAAGGCAAAATGGCGCAAAGAGTTGCTATGCCACTTGCTGGAGGGGAAGATCCTTGTTTTGCCCCAAATGAGTGAGATTTCTTTGGTTACTCCCACGGTTCCGTATACAAACGTGATCGGATGGTCTATGGCCACATTTAAAGCCAAAGTTTACCGATAAGATTTCAAACTAACTCTTTTAGATTCGACCTAAGCTGAAAAGTTAAAAGAGTACATAGTAAAAGAAAAGCTTACTGTAATCACTCCACGTTGTATAAAAGAACTAACTAAAAAATGGACTCTTCCTCCCAGCCCGCTAGCCGCGTGCTACGGCGGGGGTTACTAGGGTGGTAATGAATCTTTCCATCCAATCCTTGGACTTACTAATCTACTGGCCGACCTCCCTAACTGCGCAATTCATTCCATCGTGGTCTATTAAGCACGTACGCAGTTAAGAGGACCCAAAATAGCGTCAAAAATAACAGGAAAATTAATATTTATTACTTAAGGAAGGAAAATAATTAAGGGGCCAAAAGAAATGAATCTGGGAGGGACATTTATCCGAAAAAACTGGGACCAAGGGTTCCAACAAGGGCAACTAGTCCCCCAAGCGTTTTTTTTTCAAAGGCATCCAATAAAAATTTTACGATAGCCATTTTGTTAAAAAAAGTTAAATGATGATATAACAGAATATCCGGTGTCTACACAGCTCCCCAGGACCCGGAGGTGGACGTTGTAGGTTTGTTCCTGGGGGCATAAATGGTTCTTATTGAAGAGATGCTCGTATAAACTTTAGAGAGGGCTCACTTGATGTAAAATTGAAAGTTCTAGTTCACTTTGTAAGAGTCAAAAGAGATTGGAGGGCCACTAGCCCCCCAAGCCCTTTTTTACCCAAATGCGTTCGATAAAGATTTTGAGATAGCAATTTTTTTACAGTTGTTCAAAGATCATATAACGAAATCTCCAGGGTCAAAAAAGCCCTCAGGGCCCGGGAGCAGGATTTGTAAGTTATTTCCTAGGGGCATATATGGTTCTTATGGAAAGTATGCTCGTATAAACTTCAGAGAGGGCTCATTTGATTGGAAATTGAAATTGCTAGGTCACTTTTTAAGAGTTAAAAGAGATCGGAGGGAAACTAACCCCCCCCCCCACGCCTTTTTCCCCCAAATGCATCCGCTAAAAATTTTGAGAGAGCCATTTTGTTCAAAAATAGTCCAAAGGTCAGATAAGAAAAACTACGGTATCGACCCCCCCCCAAAGAGCCTGGGGGCAGGCGGGTGTTGTAGGTTATGCCCTGGGGGCATAAATGGTTCTTATGGAAGGAATACTGGTTTATACCTTAGAAACGGCTCATTTGATTTAAAATTAAAATTTCTAGTTCACTTTTTAAGAGTCAAAAGAGATCCGAAGGCAACTAGCTCTCCCTCCACGCCCTTTGCCTGCAGACCAATCCAATACAAATTTTGAGATAGCGTATATGGTTCTTATGGAGGAGATGCTCGTAAAAACTGGAAATTGGAAAAACTGGAACTAGAAAAACTTGAACTGGAACTGGAAATTGGAAATTGAAAGTTTTAGTTCACTTTTTAAGAGTCAAAAGGCATCCGAGGACAATTAGCCCCCCCCCCTTCAAGCTTATTTTTCCAAAACTCGTCGGATGAAATTTTTGAGATAGCCATTTTGTTAAAAAATAGTTCAAAGATCAGATAATAAAAACTCCAGTGTCGATAGAACCACCCTGGGGACTGGGGCAGGCGTTGTAAATTATGCCCTGGGGGCATTTATGGTTCGTATGGAAATGATTCTCGTATAAACTTCATAGACGCTCATTTGATTGGAAATTAAATTTATAGTTCACTGTTTAAGAGTCGAAAGACATCGAAGGGCAACTATCTCCCTTTTGCCCCTTTTCCCCAAACCCATAAAATACTAATTTTGAAACGGCCGTTTTTATTCTAGTTCAAAAGTCAGATAAAATTAACTCTGGTGTCGATACAGCCACCCAGGGCCCGGGGCCAGGCGTTGTAATTTATGCCCTGAGGGTGTATTTGGTTCTTATAGAATTAATACTCGTATAAACTTCAGAGAGCACTCATTTTATTGGAAATTGTCAAGTTCTAGTTAACTTTTTAAGAGTCAAAAGAGATCCAAGGGCATCTAGTCCCCTCCCACGTCCTTTTTCCCCAAAACTTATCCAATAGAAATTTTGAGATCGTCATTTTGTTAAAAATAGTTGAAAGGTCAGATAAAAAAACCTGGTGTCAACAAAACTCCCCAGGGCCTGGGGGTTAGCCGTTGTAAGTTTTGCCCTAGGGGCATAACGGTTCTTATGGAAGGAATGCTCGTATAAAATTCAAAGGGGGCTCGTTTGATTGGATATTGAAAGTTCTAGTTCAATTTTTAAGAGTGAAAAGAGATGCAAGGGCAACTCGCCCCCCCCCCCTCCAACTGCATTTTTCTACAAACCAATCCAATACACATTTTGAGATAGCTATTTTTTAAACAGTTCAAACATCAGAAAAAAAACTCCGAGGTAGGGTATGTTTTAAGTTATGCCCCGGAAGCATATAAAAATGTCTAAAACCGTAACTGTAAAAGTCTGAAACCTACTGCGTCATTGGCGCTTTACTGAAAACTAATTATATTACAAATATATCTTTAGTGTATTTATTACAACATTTAAAATAAAAATTATCGTAAAATCAAATTTTGAACTGATGAGCTTTCAGTAAAGGGCCAATGCCGTAGTAGATTTTAGAATTTTATAGTGAGAGAAGGAGGCAAAACCTAAACTCTTGTTTGCATATATTTTTGTTCGTTTCCAGCTTGATTGCCATATTCAATTTAAGCTTGAGTTGTTTTAAGATTCATTTACTCATTCATATAAGTATGTATTGTATGTTTTTTCTCAATGGTTGTTTATTTAATTTATGTTCGTTTGATGTTTTATTTATGTTTCAATAGCAAAATAAATTTGTTCATTTTAATCTTGATTTGCATATTCAAATTAAGCTTTACTCGTTTTAAATTTTTTTTATTCATTTATGATAGTAGCTGTTGTATGTTTTTTTGCTATGATTGTTTGTTTAATTTCTGTTCGTTTTGGGTTTCGTTTATTCTTTAATAGTAATTTCTGGTCCTTTTGAGTTTGAGTTATTGTAGGTTTCTATTTTTTCTCATCTTAAGTTTGATACTGTCTTTACTTTTCTTTCGAAAAGCTGCTTATTCGGAAAGTTTTTTTTTTTAAATTGCTCAAACAGTTTTTGGTAACAAACTGCAAGTAACGAGCGACCCGGATCAATAGTAACCGAAATTGTAAAATACGGAGCTTTGACACAAATAGATATTTCAAACAATTGACTTATTATGCTGATTTTCAACGTATAGGCAACTGATTAAAGGCAACGAGCCTAAAAAAAATCTGCCTGATTTTTGAAAAAAGGTAAACACCCCATAAAAGTATTAGAATCTTGTGTCAAATATCTATTTGACACAAATAGATATTTCAAACAATTGACTTATTATGCTGATTTTCAACGTATAAGTTGTCATTAAGTTTAGTCCTACTGATTAAAGGCTACGAGCCTACAAAAATCTGCCTGATTTTTGAAAAAAAGGTAAACATCCCCTAAAAGTATTAGAACCTTAATGAAATTTAATATTCTTAAGATTAAACCCCATCAGATTCAGCGTATTAGAAAACCCTACTGTAGTGGTTTCAAGCTCCTATCTGCAAAATTGTGGATATTTGTATTTTTTGCCAGAAGAAAGATCACGGATGCGTGTTTATTTGGTTTTTTTTTCCCAGGGATTTTTTTCCAGTGGTGAATGCATCGACCCAGTAGTCCTGTAATATCGTGGAAGAGCTCATTTGAACTGAAATTAAAGTTCTAGTGCCCTTTTAAATTGATCAAAAAGATTGGAGGGCAACCTGGTCCCCACCCGCCCCTTTTTTCCAAAGTTGTCTGATCAAAATTTTGAGATAGCCATTTTGCTCATCATAGTTGAAAGGCCCAATAGCTATGCCTTTGCATATAACATGACCCCCCCCCCCCCAGAGGAAAGGTTCCCCAGGGGAAAGGTTTTAAGACATAAAATTTGCCCATTTTTGACACATATTATTTGTTATTGTGAAGTATGTATTCATTTTCGAGTGGAGGGGAGTGAATTTTTTGCTGGGGGTTTTTCCAAGGGAGAATTTTCTACGAGGAGGGAAATTTCCAGGGGATGAACTTGTCAGGGGGGAATTTGCCAGAATTCCTTTACAACATTCTTTTTAAATGTCTTGCTTTCTCATTTCCGTCTCAATTTTACGCTCGGAGTTGTTAAGGTAATTGTCCAGGGTGAATTTTTACCGGGATCGAATTGTCTAGACGATATTACTGTGAGGAGGGGGATTTCACAGTGGGGGTGGGGCCATATTTTCTGGCATTACTTAAAAATAATCAGAAATTAAATTAAGAAAACAAATATTTTCAACTGAAAGTAAAGAGCAACATTAAAACTTAAAACGAACAGAAATTATTACGTTTATGAAGGAGATTGCCCCCTCCTGAACACCTCGCTCTTTACACTAAAGTTTGAACTTTATCCCAATTCTATAAGAACGACTCTTGAAATACAAGGGTCGTTTAATTAGAACAATAGAAAGCTTTTTTAAAAGTACTAACAAACTTCAGTGTAAAGAGCGAGGTGTTGAAAAGGGCATGGGTCCCAGTAGACAAGGGGGCAGGAGGGCATGCCCCCTTGGAAATTTGGGACTATAAAGTAATTATAAGGAAACCAAAAGCAAAATATAGAAGAAATGTGTGTTTCCCCATTGTGGACTGCCTGCCAGTAGATTTTGGTCCTTTAAAGAGAGTGTAAGAGCCTAACTACTGATAACATTCAATCAAAGAATCAGCTATGTATTTGTTTATTAGTAATTAGTGCAGTAATTAGTACACAGAAAGTTCGTATAATTAAAGAAAACACAAGTAAAACAACTTAATAGGGGCAATTTCGGTAGAAATATGCCGTAAACTTTTGCTTGCATTGCCAGATTACCCATGAGCTGATATATGAAGCCATTATAATCAGAAATGTTTCCCCTGAACGGAATGCTCGGAATTTTTGTATTTCCCCCTGGACTGATACGGTTTTTGGTGTTTTATTATCATTTATTTATTTTTCCAGGAGTGATTTTATTTATAATTTTTTACAGTTATGAAGTATAAAGGTGTCAAATATGTTGGTTTTTGGTATTCAAAACTAAATGAAATATATTGAATTAAAAATTTTTTATTGGATTTTCTTAATCTATGTTTTGCTTTGAACAAACTACTTTGATAATGGCTTACTTTCTATAAGCAATTGAGTTTAAAGGCATTAAATGTTTTGGTGTTTGACAACCAAGTTCAGAGCTGTCGATATTGTTAAGAAAATATCCATCCAATGCTTCAGCATTGCTGAGCAGAACTGAATGCTGGGAGTTTATATCTTAATTTTTGTAAGTTGGCTGTTGTTTTGTGTATTTTGCTTTTTTTTATTAATTATTAATTACTTTTTCCATTTTTATATAATTTTACTTTAATTGGCATACTTTTTTCATTGCCTTTAGAAAAATATTAGAGTAGGGGTTGCCACTCTTCTCAATGCCTCGCTCTGCACGCTACAGTTTTACGGCACGACCAGGAGTCGGTTCTGCGCAGGAGTTGTTCTTAAAGAATTGGGACAAAATTTATACTTTTGCGTAAAGAGTGAGGTGTTGAGGAGGGGGCAACCCCTTTCTTTCATACACGTCATAATTTCTGTTCGTTTTAAGTTTTAATGATGTTCCTTACTTCCAGTTGAAAAAATTGTTTTTTTATTTAATTTCTGATCGTTTTTTAAATAAAGCCAGGATACCTGGCTCCACCTCCACAGAACCCCCCCCCCTCCCACAAAAATATTCTCTGGGCAATTCAATCCTGGCAAGAATTTACCCCGGACAATTACCCTTAACATCTCCACCCCCAAAATTGAATCGGTAAAGAAAAAGCAAAACATATAAAGAAATTTCGTGTAGGAATT
The DNA here is from genome assembly GCF_049724085.1 of Artemia sp. Qi Xiang Cuo. Classification (NCBI taxonomy): domain Eukaryota; kingdom Metazoa; phylum Arthropoda; class Branchiopoda; order Anostraca; family Artemiidae; genus Artemia; species Artemia sp. Qi Xiang Cuo. The sequence continues at coordinate 77,383,077 of NC_142797.1, read as the reverse complement.
CTGGCACATTCACCAAGTGTAAAATTTCCCCTGAAAAGTTCACCCCCTGGAAACTTCCCTCTCCATGGAAAATTCTCCCCGCTTAAAATACTCCCAGCAGAAAATTCTTCCTCCTCTCCCCAACCGAAAAATGTGTGCATATTCCCAATAACAAATAAAACAATGGGTAAATTTTATAACTTAAAAACCTTTCCCCAGGGGCTGTAGGGGGTCATTTTATCTCTAAAGACATAGTTATTGGGCCTTTCAACTATGCTGAAGAAAAAAGCTCACAATTTTGATCAGACGATTTGGGGGAAAAGGTGGCGTGGGAGGGGCCTAGTTGCCCTCCAGTTCTTTTGGTCCCTTAAAAAGGGCACTAGATCCTTTCATTTCCATTAGAATGAGCTCTCACTCAACGGTATAGGCCCAATGGATCGATGCGATCAACCTTGGGGGAAAAACAAACAAACAAATAAACAAATAAAGCAAACAAATAAAACAATAAAATAATAAACAATGTAAAAATATTATAATAAAACACTCTAAAAAACATTGTAATAAATATATATTATAATAAAATATAATAAAACATTAATAAAAAATATTAAAATGATAAAACAAATAATTAAAACAAAACAAATAAAACAAACAAATAAAAAAGAAAGATCCGCTATCTTTCTTCTGGCAAAAATGAACAAATGCCACATTTTTGCAGATATAAGCACGAAACCTCTACAGTAGGGTTCTTTGATATGCTGAATCTAATTGTGTAATTTTCATTAAAGTTCTGGGACTTTGAGGGTGTCTTTCTTTCTCTTTTTAGAAAATCAGACAAATTTTCTCAGGCTTGTAGCTTTTAATGGGCAAAACTAAACTTAATGAAACTTGTATATTTGAAATCAGCATTTCCTTTGATATATCAATTGGTATCAAAATTCAGTTTTTTAGAGTTTCATTTACTATTGAGCCGGGTCGCTCCGTACTTACAGTTCATTACTACGAACTGTTTGATTACCCATCAAAATCCAAACAGAGGTCACTGAAATATTGATTGCTTTTTCTGCGTTACCAAAAGTACTGTACTGATAAAACTTTACAGTTTAATGAAATGTAATTAAAAAAATAGAAAAAGGGTTTTCAATTAAAGTAAGGAGCAAGTTTAAAACGTAAAACCAATTCAAATTATTTTGTATGTAAGGGAGACTGTCCCCTTCTCAAAATCTTGCTCATTAAACAAAAGTATTTTTAGTGCTTTGAAAAATCTTTTCTTTTTAATGGAAATTTTCTTTCAAAATTTGGGGAAAAGCCAAACTTCACAGTAAAGATCAAGGAGCTAAAGAGGAGACAGCCCCCTTCATATAAAAAATAATCTGTTCCAATAGGTTTCAAATCTGTTTCTTGCTCTCATTTGGAAAGCTCTTTTTTTATGGAATTTCTGATTGTTTTGCAAATCATTCCCAAGCCTAACCAAACTATAATTTGAGGTACCTGTCCCTTAAATCCCTGCTTAATTGATTTTAAAATGTGTAAATCAATAATCGTATAGCCATCATTACCGTCCTGCATTTAAATTTGTAATTTCAATTTTAGATAAACTTTGAATAAACTTAAAAAATTAGCGAATAATAGTAATTTTGGTAAAAAGTCCTTGTTAAGATTACTACGAAAGAATTTCATTTGGATGAAAAGAAGTATTATTGTTTGTATGGATAGAAATTCTGTGAGACTTTTGATCTTCTACATAACTGATGCCATCACAACCTCTACAATAGGAGTTTCTTATCGATAAATACATTAAATACATTTGTTTAAATACCTTTAAAAACTTCATAGAAATAGAAAAATAAAATAACACCATTCAAAATTGCTGAATTTAAGATTGCTAAAATGTAATTTTTTTGGAATCTACTCTACCCTTACCTAAACAAAGACTCCCCCCCTCATTATAGCTGATATACAATTACATATTACCAAACCTAGCCTAACTTCATTACAAATAAAGCGAATCAACTTGGCTGACTCCAGTACTGCCACCGTGTGGCAATACTTCTTTTACAACTGGAAAGCCAAAAATATAGTTATTCATACTTTTAAACCAGTTAACTTCTCAGAATTTTAAATTGATTGCAAATTCATCCTCTTCGGGGTAAATTCGTAGCATTGTGCCCTAAAATGGCAAGAAAACAAGACTTTCCCCTCGTCCAATATGTATGGTCACTTAAAAAAGAGCTTAAAGTTTACGTTTAAATGAGCTGCCTAACAATTATCTTGGACTTTCGGTTTGATACAGTCACCCTTGGGAAAAAAAACATGCATTGACGATGTTTTTTTCTAAAAAAAAAAGAAAAATTCCACATTTTGAAGATTGGAGCTTGAAACCTCTATGGCAGGGTTCTATGATATGATGTATCAAATAAGAGATTTTCAATAAGATCACTTGCTTTTTCTAGGGGGGGGGTCTCTTTTTTTCAAAAATCGGACAAATTTTCTAAGATTGATGGGTAGGTAACAATAAACTGAAAGAATTTTATATATTTAGAATCAGCATAAAAAGTGCAGCAGTTGTCATGAGAATTCTATGTTTAGTTTTGGTGAATATTCGTCCAAGTCACTTTTTACGTCCAGTTTTTTTTTAAACAAACTATTTGATATTATTCTCTTATGACGAAAATATTTTTGAACCTGTTCATTTAATTTATTTTAATAGGACAAAAAAAGAAAGAGGGTCATTTTGACGGCTGGATAGTAAGTTTAAATTTTGTTTTTCTTTGGCTATTTTTTTTTTTTTTTTTTTTTTTAATGTATGAATATATAAGGGATTTAAGTTCGAGGGGCAGAATTATCCTGTTATGAAAGAAGTATATTTTACATGGCCGTTATAAAATCGAATCGTGGTATCTATGCAGGCAGGATGATTTTTGAGCGTCTCTACTCCTTCCGTAAACTATTATAAAGCGCTGGAAATTGCATAAAGATAAGTCGACATCGGTTATAATCTACGGAAGTAATCTTTCTGTAATTTTGGTTTGAGCTTGATTTTCTTTTAAGATTAAATGCATAATAATTAAATATATTATTGATTAAACAAATCGGTCCCTTTGCCAGGAATCCTTGTGGTTTAAAATTTACTGCGTTTTGTTTCATTTTGCATACGATTTGATTGCTCTTTATATTTGATACTTTTTTCCTAAAGGTATTTAAGAATAAACTTACTCCTACAAAAAGAAAATCCTGAAATATATTCCCTGTCACCCAACCACCACTGATATTTTGGTATTTGACCCTCCCTGGAAAATTTTCTGCCGGCGCCCTTGGAGGAGGGGGCAATCCCCTTCATACAAGTTATAATTTCTGTTCATTTTAAGTTTTAATATTGTTCCTTACTTTCAGTTGTAAAAACTTGTTTTATTAAAATTTAATTATGAAAAGAAGAAAAGCCAAGGTGCAGGGTGTTTCTTTCATAGTTGAAAAAACGTTTGGTAGATTAGGAAAATAAGTCTACAAACTAAGATTAGAATTTTGGAATCTAGAACGATGACAGTTGTAAAATATGGTTCTAAGGCCTGGGCCCTCTGAATAGAACGAGAAACTGTTAGATGTTTCCGAGAGAAATAGTCTATGGATTGTTTTGGGTAACCGGCTGATGACCGTCTCTTAAACGTAGTGCTGTAAGAGATTGTGGTATGATCCCGCTTTCAAGGGTTATGATAAGAAAAAGTTTGAGATGGTTGGGAAATGTTCTGCGGATGAAGGATGAGAGATTTCCAAAGGTTGTCCTGATCGACCCAGCATTGAGGGCCAAACGGATGTCAGTTTGTCCCCAAACGGCGTGGGAGGATGTCATTAAGAAATATTTAAGGTGAATGGAGACTTCTTGGGAAGGTCTAAACAGTGATTTTTAGAACATATCGGGATGCAGAAGGAACTTTTGTAGCTGTTTTGGCCTCAGGGGGCTTGGTGCTAAAGTGACATGTTAGTAGTACTATAGTAGAAATGTAAACCAAAAAATTAGCTATTTATCCTCAAAAACACGGAGCTGCAAAATTATAAGACAATTTGAAAACTAACAAGAAATTTATGGTCCCTCAAAGGTTTGCGCAATGTGTTTTTACTGCTTGTTTTTGTTTACGAGATATGGATTTTTTTGGGGGAAGGGGGGGGGCAAACTTTAAAATAGCCTCCTTTTGCCTTTATATAGTCAATCACTTTCCATAAAAATGTACAAGGGAATTTTCTTAGTGCAGGCAGGAGGGTTTAATTCAATTAAACACTAAAAAACTGACGAATAATATGAAAACTGTAGTAAGATGTTTAGGATAGGTCAGAAATATCTTCATTTTTTTGGGATAAGCGGTGAATGAACATGTATATACACCTCCCCCCCCCTTAAAGGACATGTTATAACATCGCCATGAAAAGATACCATATGATAGTGGTTTTTAAAACCCTCAAATTCTCTTTAAACTACACCAATAACAGTTGAGACAAGTCTTGGAGACAGCTCTGGTGCTGTGTTTTAGGTTATAATGAAATGGAATTTATTTGCTTAGGGAAAAAATCTATTTACTCAGGCAAAAATAAAAATGGGATTAGCAGCTTATCACCTTAATTCCGATTTATTAATTACCAGCTGTAAAAGCGTATTTACCCAAATTTACGAGATTTAACTGGATATATTTGCTACAATAAATAATAGCTAGGAACCAAACATTTAGGAGCTGATAAGGCCATACATAAGAGCTTCATTAAAATTAGTCACCGGTCAGTCTCGGAGATTAGAACAGTTATGGCCCTTTTACTAATATTCTTTGTTTCTTTATTAATAATATTCCTTATACAATGGTTAACACAAAGATGGAGGGCCTTAAATTTCTTCAAACGACTTGGTATCCCAGGACCAGAGCCAAGCTTTATCACAGGAAACATTTATGCTGCTCGATGGTCAGAGGATAGCCTAGCCGAGTGCATAGGCAAATGGAGAAAAGAACACGGGGATGCTTTTGGGTATTACTGGGGTACAGTACCTCATGTTATGCTCTCTGATTTAGATCTTGTGAAACAGGTGCTAGTGAGTGACTTTAACTCTTACCGAAATCGAAACAACCAATTGGCTCTCCAGTTTCCAGAGTTTGCCTTGGCATTACAAGGTTTGTTGCTTATGTTTTCTTTTACAAGGGTTAGCAGGGACTTGGTTGCGAAAGAATTTCATATTACATTTTGCTGAAGGGGGGGGGGCAACAGGATCAGAAGTTATTTTGTATCCATCATATGACCCAGGAATAAAGATAGGGTGGGACTGTGAATGCTGGAATCGCCATGAAACCGGGCTTCATGTTCTTTTTCTAAAGCGTAACTATGATCTACAGGTACGGAGATGAAGAGCGATTCGGATCGAAACCCCAAGACTTCATTTAAATCTCCCAAAATAATCTTAGTTTCTTTATTAGCAGTTTCTGTCTAGCTATTTTTTGGGTTTTAACGAAGCTAGGCCCTCCACAAAATGTTGTTCACTATTGAATACAGTTAGATCTGAATTTTAGCCACACTAAGATTTAACTAATTTATAACTAATCCTGCATTGATTTTTTTAGGGAATCATACGCATGGGGGAAGACGAAGTTTTGTTATCAGCCCCTCAAAATTTGAAGATTATTTAAATTTTCCTTATTATTCATGTAACTTGTCTACTTCTAACTATTTTGATGATTTTCACCAGTCCCTTTCCCCTGAAACATGAGAGAACCAACTAAAAACAGCTCCTGTACAAACGAATATTACAGGATTCATCTTTTCATCATTGTTGTAGGTGTCTAAGACAGCGAATCTAAATTGACTTTTACCGTGTTAGTTTATTAGTGTCAATTCAAATTTATAATCAAGTCAAATGGCAACAATACGGAAAAAAAGAAGTCGTAATGCATCTAAAATCCGTGTTTTAGCAATCAATTTATATAATTAGCTAAGTATCTAGGGAAAAGGAAAAGAAAAAAGAAAAAATTTAAAGGTATATGATGAAAGAGAAAACACTTTTTGTTTTTATTTCATATCTCAGATTTTAATTACACGAATATTAGGTAATCTGATTTAATAGATTTTATGCTGTCATTATTTTGACATGTGGTCATATCTTTGAAAGGGGGATGTCTGCCTAGTAATGCTAGTTTTTTCATTCTAAGTACTTTTAGTGGATACTCCCATTCTTCATTTTTTACTATTTTCATAGTTTCTTAGGTCAATTCCCATTCCTTTGGGATGCCAATTAAATTTCGTATTTCGTTATCGTATTTTGCGACAATTTTTTTAAATGATTAAATTGTTGCATTTTGTATTATTTTGTAAGCAAAATTATAGAAAAAAAGATTAGATTTGGGTTTTATTCACGTTGCATAAAAAGGTTTTGGTAAAATTATCAGCAGTGTCAATTAATAGAAATTGGAGGTGTGGGTCGGGAGGGGGAGGGGCAAAATATAGCTATCAAAGTGCGGGATAAAATAAATATAAGACGAAATAGTTCCATCCCTCTCTTTCCCTCTAATTGGCACTACTAAAACAATTGAAATTGATTAAAAACTTTTGAAACATGGTGAGCCAGAAATGCAAATTAATGAACTGTTTTGTCTTTGTTTTGCCAAACTGGAAAAGGCTTTTTTAACCTAAAACTCAAACAAACTCTGTATTGTAATTAAATTAAGTTTAAAAAAAGTACATTTTTTCAACTGAAAGTAAGGAGCAACATTAAAACCAAGAAAGAAGAGATATTATTGCGTATATGGGGGGGGGGGGTGACCCCTTCCTCATCCCCTGCTCTTTGTGCTAAAATCTTAAAGTTCCTTAAAAAATATTTCTCATTCAAATTCAACGATCTTGGGTATGAGGCGTCTATCTTGGAGAACTGTGACCAAAAGTCAAGCTTTAGTATAAAGAATGAAGGTTGAGAAAGGTGCCGCTTATCTTTAGGAAAAATCAACACTTGTTTTTTAATTAATATCCTCACTTTTCTTCAAATCATGCCAGGAAATCACCTTTATCCCCACTAACGTGTGAAATTTCTCCCTGGAAACTTTTTCCCGCCAAAAATACTGTCTGTGGAAAATCTTCCCCACAGAAAACTCTCCTTCTCCCTCCTAATATTCCCGTCTATTCCCCATAACCAATACTATAATTGAAAAATGGGTGAATTGTGTAACATACAGCTTTTTCCCCAGAGAATATAGAAGGGAGCATATCATCCTCGAAGGCATAGTTATTCAACATTTACCTATACTGAATCCAATGGCTATCTCAAAGCTCTGATTGTAAGTGTTTGAAGAAAAAAAAGGGTCTGGGAGGGGATAAGTTGCCGTCTAATCCTTTTGGATACTCAAACAGGGCACTTGAACTTTTGATTATCGTTTGAATGAGCCCTCTCCTGATGTTCTCGTACCATCGGCTAGTTACGATAACCCCTAAAAAAATTAACAAACACACATTCGTGACATTTATTCTGACACACACACACACAAAAAAAAAAAAAAAAAAAAAAAACATATAAATCTCTAAAATGGGATTATTGGATATGCTGAACCTTATGGTGTGATTTTCATTAAGATCGCCTTACTTTTTGGAGGTGCTCTCCCTTTTTTCGAACGCCAGACAATTTTTCTTAGGCTCGTAACTTTTGACGGGTATCACAACCTATATGAATTTTAACCTATATGAATTATGAATTTTATTTTGTTTGTATATGATGATAAGGGAAAAATTCTAAACTTTTTGTGGTTGCACCAAAAACTTTTGGTAGTCAAACAGTTCGCGGTAACAAACTGTAAGTAAAGAGTTTCCCGGCCAATAGTAACCGAAACTCTAAAAAAGGAATTTTGATACCAATAAATACATACAAAGAATCGTATTTTTATGCTGATTTCAAATATATAAGTTTCATCAAGTTTAGTCTTGCCCATCAAAAGTTAAGTGCCTGAGAAAATTTGCCTTATTATCGAAAAAAAGGTGAAACACCCCCTAAAAGTCATAGAACCTTAATGAAAATCACACCATCAGATTCAGTGTATTAGATAACCCTACTGTATAGGTCTCAAGCTCCTATCTGCAAAAATGTGGAATTTTGTATTTTCTGCCAGAAGAAAGATCACGGATGAGTGTTTATTTGTTTTGTTTGTTTTTTTCCGCAGGGGTGATCGTATTGATCCAGTGGTCTTAGAATATCGCGTGAAGGCTCAATTCGAACGGAAATTAAAAGTTCTAGTGCCCTTTTTAAGTGACCAATAAAATGGAGAGCAACTAGGCCCCCTCCCATGCTCATTTTCTCACAAAGTCACCCGATCAAAATTTTGAGATAGTCATTGTGTTTAGCTTGGTCGAAAAATATTATAACTATGTCTTTGAGGATGATTTGATCCCCCACAGTCCCCGGGGGAGGGACTGCAAGTTATGAACTTTGCCCAATGTTTACATATAGTATTGGTTATTGGGAATTATACAGACATTTTCCGGGGGAATTTTTTCTAGTAGTGCGGGGGGGGGGGGTGGATCCACGGTTACATGAAAAATCTGCCCATGACTGAGGAATGCATTTTCAATAGTATGGGGGAAGTGACATTCGCTAATGAGAGGGGGCACCGGATTTCCCAGCATTCTTTAAATAAACGATCAAAAATTAAATAAAAAAAAAACAAGTTTTCAACTGAAAAACTTTTCAACTAAAAACTTTTCAACATCTAAACTTAAAACGAACATAAACTATTAAGTATGTGATTCGAATCGCCCCCTAGTCAATACCTCGATCTTTACGCTATAGTTTTTCCCCCTAATATACATAAAAAGTAGTATGTACATATTGAATTTGCTTAAAGCTATAGCAATTTCTACGTTATTCTATAGAAGCTCTACACCTTTTCAAAGAGGTTCAGAGCTCCCTCACATGGCATATGGAATTCTATGGAAGCTATAGCAAGGACTGGTTTGGTGGGTATAGTCTGGTTTGGTGGATATAGTCTGGTTTAGTTTTTCAAAGAGAGTGAGTATTTGACATTTTTGCAAAAAGGGATTCGAAAATTGGACACTATGAACGATATTAATTAATGTTTTGAATAATAGGAGTGTGAATGATTCTAATTAGTGATTGGATTGTATGAAGGGGGAGAAAAAAAAGGATTAAACTGATTAGCATTTAAGGTAACCCCGAAGGAGTTGTTAACTCAGGTAATTTGTTATAGATTTGAAACATCATAAGTCTATGAAAATGGCTAACGACGGTAGAATGACATTGTGACTTGACCTAGCTTTACCTTTCCGATGTGGTCTGTATAATACACAAGTGATGTTTGATAAGTATTGTCAATTTAAAATAGGATCTAACATTCCATTCGTTTCCCCATTTCTGAGGGCAGGGGAGGGAGGGGTCAATTTTGGAGGGAAAACCAAAAATACTCAGAATCGAAAATAAACGGGATCTGCCTCAAGGAGAATGCTCAAAGACCATTCGTTCCCATATTTCTGAGGGCAGGGGAGGGAGAGGGGGAGTCAATTTCAGAGGGAAAACCAAAAGTACTCAGAATCAAAAATAAACAGGATCTGTCTCATGGGCAAAGCTCAGAGGTCCTTCGTTCCTCCATTTCTGAGGGGCAGGAGAGGTAGGGGGTCAATTTTGGGGGGAAAACCAAAAATACTCAGAATTGAAAACAAACAGGATCTGTCTCACGGGCAATGCTCAGAGGTCCTTCGTTCCTCCATTTCTGAGGGACAGGAGAGGGTAGGGGTCAATTTTGGAGGGAAAACCAAAAATAATCAGAATCTAAAATAAATGAGATCTGCCTCAAGGGGAATACTCAGATGCCCTTCGTTCCAACATGTCGGCGGGCAGAATAGGGGGGAGGTAATTTTGGAGGGAAAACCAAAAATACTCAGAATCAAAAATAAACGAGATCTGCGTCAAGGGGAAGGCTCAGAGGCCCTTCGTTCCCACATTTCTGAGGGCAGGGGAGGGAGAGGGGGAGTAAATTTCAGAGGGAAAACCAAAAATACTCAGAATCAAAAATCAACAGGATCTGTCTCATGGGCAAAGCTCAGAGGTCCTTCGGTCCCCCATTTCTGAGGGCTGGGGTGGGGGGGGTTAATTTTGGAGGGAAAACTAAAAATACTCAGAATCAAAAATAAATGGGATCTACCTCAAGGGGAAGGCCTGGGCTGATGTTTGCAAGTCGAAGAATTTGTCTTTGTTGGTTTGAATGTCTAAAGTGCCTGTCTTTCTCTGTTTACATGTCTGATTCTTTTTGTTTTCATGTCCGGGTTGGTGTTTGCAAGTCCAAGTTGGGTTTTCAGACCTACGTTTTTTAGGTTTTCGTGTGTGTTTGGTTCCTGGGGTTTATTATTTGAGAAGTTAACTTTAGTATTTTGTGGTTTTACGTGCCTGAAATCATGAATTAGAATAGTTAATTAGCTGTTTGGGTTTTCAGACCTAGTTTTTTTAGATTTTTGTGGGTGTTAGGTTCCTGGGATTTATTATTTGAGAAGTTAACTTTAGTATTTCATAGTTTGACTTGCCTGAAATCATGAATTAGAATATTTAATTGGCTGTTTGGGGATTTTCAGACATAGGTTTGTTAGATTTTCGTGTGTGTTTGACTCCTGGAGTTTATTATGTGAGAAGTTAACTTTAGTATTTTGTGGTTTTAAGTGCCTGAAATCATAAATTATAATATTTACTTTGCTGTTTTGGGTTTTCAGACCTAGGTTTTTTAGCTTTTCATGGTTGTTTGACTCCTGGGGTTTACTATTTGAGAAGTTAACTTTAGTATTTTGTGGTTTTACGTGCCTGAAATCATGAATTAGAATAGTTAATTACATTTTTAGGGTTTTAAGACCTAGGTTTTTTAGATTTTCGTGTGTGTTTGACTCCTGGGGTTTATTATTTGAGAATTTAACTTTAGTATTTCGTGGTTTTACGTGCCTGAAATCATGAATTAGAATAGTTAATTAGCTGTTTGGGTTTTCAGACCTAGTTTTTTTGATTTTCGTGGGTGTTAGGTTCCTGGGATTTATTATTTGAGAAGTTAACTTTAGTATTTCGTATTTGACGTGCCTGAAATCATGAATTAGAATATTTAATGGGCTGTTTGGGGATTTTCAGACCTAGGTTTTTTAGGTTTTCGTGTGTGTTTGACTCCTGGGGTTTATTATTTGAGAAGTTAACTTTGGTATTTTATTGTTTTACGTGCCTGAAATCATGAATTAGAATATTTAATTTGCATTTTAGTGTTTTCAGACCTAGGTTTTTTAGATTTTCATGGATGTTTGACTCCTGGGGTTTATTATTTGAGAAGTTAACTTTAGTATTTTATGGTTTTACGTGCCTGAAATCATAAATTAGAATAGTTAATTACCTGTTTAGGTTTTTCAGACCTATGTTTTTTAGATTTTAGTTTGTTTTTGACTCCTGGGGTTTATTATTTGAGAAGTTAACTTTAGTATTTTGTGGTTTTACGTGCCTGAAATCATGAATTAGAATAGTTAATTAGCTGTTTGGGTTTTCAGACCTAGTTTTTTTGATTTTCGTGGGTGTTAGGTTCCTGGGATTTATTATTTGAGAAGTTAACTTTAGTATTTCGTATTTGACGTGCCTGAAATCATGAATTAGAATATTTAATTGGCTGTTTGGGGATTTTCAGACCTAGGTTTTTTAGGTTTTCGTGAGTGTTTGTTTCCTAGAGTTTATTATTTGAGAAGTTAACTTTAGTATTTTGTGGTTTTAATTGCCTGAAATCATGAATTAGAATATTTAATTAAATGTTTAGGGTTTTCAGACCTAGGTTTTTTAGATTTTCGTGGATGTTTGACTCCTGGGGTTTATTATTTGAGAAGTTAACTTTAGTATTTTATGGTTTTACGTGCCTGAAATCATGAATTAGAATAGTTAATTACCTGTTTAGGGTTTTCAGACCTAGGTTTTTTAGATTTTCGTGTGTGTTTGACTCCTTGGGTTTATTTTTTGAGAAGTTCACTTTAGTATTTTGTTGTTTGACGTGCATGATATCATGATTTAGTATAATTAATTAACTTTTTTGTTTTTCAAAACTAGTTTTCGTAGATTTTTGTGAGCGTTAGGTTCCTGAGATTTATTATTTTAGCATTTAACTTTTAGTCTTTCTTGTTTTACGTGCCTGAAATCATGCATTAGAATATTTAATTTGGTGTTTAGGGATTTTCAGACCTAGATTTTTCAGGTTTTCGTGAGTGTTTGTTTCCTAGAGTTTATTATTTGAGAAGTTAACTTTAGTATTTTGTGGTTTTACGTGCCTGAAATCATGAATTAGAATATTTAAATAAATTTTTAGGGTTTTCAGACCTAGGTTTTTTAGATTTTCGTGGATGTTTGACTCCTGGGGTTTATTATTTGAGAAGTTAACTTTAGTATTTTATGGTTTTACGTGCCTGAAATCATGAATTATAATAGTTAATTACCTGTTTAGGGTTTTCAGACCTAGGTTTTTTAGATTTTCGTGTGTGTTTGACTCCTGGGGTTTATTTTTTGAGAAGTTAACTTTAGTATTTTGTGGTTTTACATGTCTGAAATCATAAATTAGAATAGAATAGTTAATTAGCTGTTTGGGTTTTCAGACCTAGTTTTTTTAGATTTTCGTGGGTGTTAGGTTGCTGGGGTTTATTATTTGAGAAGTTAACTTTAGTATTTCGTGATTTGACGTGCCTGAAATCATGTATTAAAATAGTTAATTAGCTGTTTGGGTTTTCAGACATAGTTTTTTTAGATTTTCATGGGTGTTAGGTTCCTGGGATTTATTATTTGAGAAGTTAAGTTTAGTATTTCATGGTTTGACTTGCCTGAAATCATGAATTAGGATATTTAATTGGCTGTTTGGGGATTTTCAGACCTAGTTTTCTTAGGTTTTCGTGGGTGTTTGTTTCCCGGAGTTTATTATTTGAGAAGTTAACTTTAGTATTTTGTGGTTTTACGTGCCTGAAATCATGAATTAGAATAGTTAATTAGCTGTTTGGGTTTTCAGACCTAGTTTTTAAGATTTTCGTGAGTGTTAGGTTCCCGGGATTTATTATTTTATAAGTTAACTTTAGTATTTCATTGTTTGACTTTCCTGAAATCATTAATTAGAATATTTAATTTGCTTATTTGGGATTTTCAGACCTAGGTTTTTCAAGTTTTCGTGAGTGTTTGTTTCCTAGAGTTTATTATTTGAGAAGTTAACTTTAGTATTTTGTGGTTTTACGTGCCTGAACTCATGAATTAGAATAGTTAATTAGCTGTTTGGGTTTTCAGACCTAGTTTTTTAGATTTTCGAGGGTGTTAGGTTCCTGGGATTTATTATTTGAGAAGTTAACTTTAGTATTTCATGGTTTGACTTGCCTGAAATCATGAATCAGATTATTTAATTGGCTGTTTGGGGATTTTCAGACCTAGGTTTTTTAGGTTTTCGTGTGTGTTTGACTCCTGGGGTTTATTGTTTCTAGGTTTTTTAGATTTTTGTTGATGTTTGACTCCTGGGGTTTATTATTTGAGAAGTTAACTTTAGTATTTTATGGTTTTACGTGACTGAAACATTGAATTAGAATAGTTAATTAGCTGTTTGGGTTTTCAGACCTAGTTTTTTAGATTTTCGTTGGTGTTAGGTTCCTGGGGTTTATTATTTGAGAAGTTAACTTTAGTATTTCGTGATTTGACGTGCCTGAAATCATGAATTAGAATAGTTAATTAACTGTTTGGGTTTTCAGACATAGTTTTTTAGATTTTCATGGATGTTAGGTTCCAGGGATTTATTATTTGAGAAGTTAACTTTAGTATTTCATGGTTTGACTTGCCTAAAATCATGAATTAGAATATTTAAGTGGCTATTTGGGGATTTTCAGACCTAGGTTTTTTAGGTTTTCGTGGGTGTTTGTTTCCCGGAGTTTATTATTTGAGAAGTTAGCTTTAGTATTTTGTGGTTTTACGTGCCTGAAATCATGAATTAGAATAGTTAATTAGCTGTTTGGGTTTTCAGACCTAGTTTTTTAGATTTTCGTGGGTGTTAGGTTCCTGGGATATATTATTTGATAATTTAACTTTAGTATTTCATGGTTTGACTTGCCTGAAATCATGAATTAGAATATTTAATTGGCTGTTTGGGGATTTTCAGACCTAGGTTTTTTAGGTTTTCGTGGGTGTTTGTTTCCTAGACTTTATTATTTGAGAAGTTAACTTTAGTATTTTGTGGTTTTACGTGCCTGAAATCTTGAATTAATATTGTTAATGAGCTGTTTGGGTTTTCAGACGTTTTTTTTTAGATTTTCGTGGTTGTTAGGTTCCTTGGATGTATTATTTGAGAAGTTATCTTTAGTATTTCATGGTTTGACTTGCTTGAAATCATGAATTAAAATATTTAATTGGCTGTTTGGGGATTTTCAGACCTAGGTTTTTTATGTTTTAGCGTGTGTTTGACTCCTGGGGTTTATTGTTTGAGAAGTTAACCTTAGAATTTTGTAGTTTTACGTGCCTGAAATCATGAATTAGAATAGTTAATTAGCTGTTTAGGGTTTTCAGACCTAGGTTTTTTAGATTTTCGTGTGTGTTTGACTCCTGGGGTTTATTATTTGAGAAGTCAACTTTAGTATTTTGTGGTTTTACGTGCTTGAAATTTTTTTTTGTTCGGCATAGATGAAAGGTCCAATACCTCAGTTAAACTAAGAGGTTACATTTTGATATTGTTTGACAATTTACTGAATTTTAAGGTTTTCTTTAGTTTCAAAATGTTTTTGTCAGTCACCATCTTTAATCATTCACAAACAATACTGAAGAAAACCAATTTCCACTGTTTATCGACATTAAATTGTTAAGAAGGCTATTATTTCATTTTTAATTTTCATGTTTTTGATTTTATATTGATGAAGAATTTAAACACAACTTCAAATAGTTATTTTTTTTTGTTCGGCATATATGAAAGGTCCAATACCTCAGTTAAACTAAGAGGTTATATTTTGATATTGTTTGACAATTTACTAAATTTTAAGGTTTTCTTTAGTTTCAAAATGTTTTTTTCAGTCACCATCTTTAATCATTCACAAACAATACTGAAGAAAACCGATTTCCACTGTTTATCGACATTAAGTTGTTAAGAAGGCTCTTATTTCATTGAAATACGCATTTACATTTTAATTTTCATGTTTTTGATTTTATGTTGATGAAGAATTTAAACACATCTTCAACTAGTTATTTTTTTTTGTTCGGCATAGATGAAAGGTCCAATACCTCAGTTAAACTAAGAGGTTACATTTTGACATTGTTTGACAATTTACTAAATTTTAAGGTTTTCTTATGCAGGAGTCGGAACACACACACAAACACACAGAGACACACACACAAACATACACACATGTTACCAAAGTCCACATTATTGCACAGAAATACCAAATTCATAGGTTAGGTTAGCCTATGTACGCGCGTACATAGGCTAACCTAACCTATGATTTTGGTATTTCTGTGCAATAATATGGAATTTGGTAAAATGTGTGTATGTTTGTGTGTGTGTCTGTGTGTGTTTGTGTGTGTGTTCCGACTCTTGCATAATAAAACCTTAAAATTTAGTAAATTGTCAAACGATGTCAAAATGTAACCTCTTAGTTTAACTGAGGTATTGGACCTTTCATCTATGCCTAACAAAAAAAAATAACTAGTTGAAGATGTGTTTAAATTCTTCATCAACATAAAATCCAAAACATGGAAATTAAAATGTAAATGCTTATTTCAATGAAATAATGGCCGTCTTAACAACTTAATGTTCATAAACAGTGGGAATTAGTTTTCTTCAGTATTGTTTGTGAATCATTAAATATGGTGACTGACAAAAATAATTTGAAACTAAATAAAACCTTAAAATTTTAGTAAATTGTCAAACAATGTCAAAATTTAATCTCTTAGTTTAAATGCGTTATTGAATCTTTAATCTATGCCGAACAAAAAAAAAATAACTAGTTAAAGATGTATCTAAATTCTTCATAAATATAAAATCAAAAACATGAAAATTAAAAATGAAATAATAGCATTCTTAACAATTTAATGTCGATAAACAGTGGAAATTGGTTGTCTTCGGTATTGTTTGTGAATGATCAAAGATGGTGACTGACAAAAACATTTTGAAACTAAAGAAAACCTTAAAATTTAGTGAATTGTCAAACAATATCAAAATGTAACCTCTTAGTCTAAGTGAGGTATTGGACCTTTCATCTAAGCCGAACAAAAAAAAAATTCAGGCACGTAAAACCACAAAATACTAAAGTTAACTTCTCAAATAATAAACCCGAGGAGTCAAACACACACGAAAATCTAAAAAACCTAGGTCTGAAAACCCTAAACAGCTAATTAACTATTCTAATTCATGATTTCAGGCATGTAAAACCACAAAATACTAAAGTTAACTTCTCAAACAATAAACCCCAGGAGTCAAATACACACGAAAACCTAAAAAACCTAGGTCTGAAAATCCCCAAACAGCCAATTAAATATTCTAATTCATGATTTCAGGCAAGTCAAACCATGAAATACTAAAGTTAAATTCTCAAGTAATAAATCCCAGGAACCTAACATCCACGAAAATCTAAAAAACGTAGGTCTGAAAACCCAACTTAAACTTGCAAACACCAACCCGGACATGCAAACAAAAAGAATCAGACATGTAAACAGAGAAAGACAGGCACTTTAGACATTCAAACCAACAAAGGCAAATTCTTCGACTTGCAAACATCAGCCCAGGCCTTCCCCTTGAGGTAGATCCCGTTTATTTTCGATTCTGAGTATTTTTGGTTTTCCCTCCAAAATTAACCCCCCCCTCCCTTGCCCTCAGAAATGTGGGAACGAAGGGCTTCTGAGCCTTCCCCTTGATGCAGATCCCGTTTATTTTCGATTCTGAGTATTTTTGGTTTTCCCTCCAAAATTGACCCCTCCCCTCCCTTGCCCTCAGAAATGGGGGAACGAAGGACCTCTGAGCCTTGCCCATGAGACAGATCCCGTTTATTTTCGATTCTGAGTATTTTTGGTTTTCCCTCTGAAATTGACTCCCCCCCCCCCTCCCCGGCCCTCAGAAATGTGGGCACGAAGGGCCTCTGAGCCTTCCCCTTGATGCTGATCTCGTTTATCTTTGATTCTGAGTATTTTTGGTTTTCCCTCCAAAATTGACCTCCCCCTCCCCTGCCCTCAGAAATGTGGGAACGAAGGGCCTCTGAGTCTTCCCCATGAGGCAGATATCATTTATTTTCGATTCTGAGTATTTTTGGTTTTCCCTCCAAAATTGACCCCCTCCCTCTCCTGCCCCTCAGAAATGGAGGATCGAAGGACCTCTGAGCTTTGCCCATGAGACAGATCCTGTTTGTTTTCAATTCTGATTATTTTTGGTTTTCCCTCTGAAACTTACTCCCCCCCTCCCTCCCCTGCCGTCAGAAATGTGGGAACGAAGGCCCTCTGAGTCTTCTCTTTGAGGCAGATCTCATTTATTTTCGATTCTGATTATTTTTGGTTTTCCCTCCAAAATTGACTCCCCACCTCTACTGCCCCTCAGAAATGGGAGAACGAAGGGCCTCTGAGCCTTCCCCTGGAGGCAGATGCCCGTTTATTTTCGATTTTAAGTATTTTTGGGTTTACCACCAAAATTTACCCCTCCCACTCCTGCCCCTCAGAAATGGAGGAACGAAGGACCTATGAGCTTTGCCCATGAGATAGATCCTGTTTATTTTCGATTCTGAGTATTTTTGGTTTTCCCTCTGAAATTGACTCCCCCTCTCTTACGCTATAGTTTTTCCCCCTAATATACATAAAATCGCTCTTAACGCTATAGTTTTTTCCCCCTAATATACATAACAAAATATACGAATATAGAAGTTCGTTACGTAAGTTAGTTTGTAGGTTACGTATATTTATTACTAATAAAAACGTTCGTGATTAAAATTAAACAACTTTCGAGAAAGCCATTTAACCAAAAAAGTAAAACTAATATGCAAATTTCGTTTTAATTATTCATATACGGTGAGCCAAAATCAAAAACGGCATTATTTAACATTTGGAACAAGGCGAATATGAACAGTAAAGTATATGAAACGTTTTAGTTGCAAAATGGCCAACAGTGAAAATAAAGGTCAAAATTAAATAGAATATATCTCACAGAAAAATCATTTTAAAAGCACAATATATTTTTTTAGCAATTATATTTTAGAACTCTATTAGTTTTTCCTTTTGTAATATGGACCGATTTCAGAGGCAAGGCTATAGCGTTGCCTATAGTAAAGGCCATACGGCTCCAATGTTTTATTATTGATCATATTTTTTTCCCAGAGGCACTTCATATGGAAGGGGTCGTCGTAGAAAAAGGGGGCTCATTCGATTGGAAATCGAGAGTTCTAGTGCCCTTTTTAATAGCCGAAAGTGATTGTCGGGCAACTAGCCCCCCCCCCCCACGCCCATTATTCCCCCAACCACATCCAATCAAAATTTCTATGTAACCATTGTGTGTCAACGTAGTTGATTCCCAGATAGAAAATATGTTTTTGAGGAGGACACTCCCCTAAAACCCTCAGGGAAAGGGTTTTAAGTTATGCCCTGGGGGCATATAAGGTTTCTATAGAAGGCGTTGTCGTAGAAACTTCAAAAAAGGCTCATTCGATTGGAAATTTGAAGGGCCAGTGCCCCTTTTAATAGTCGAAAGTGATTGGAAGGGCAACTTGCCACACCCACGCCTATCATTCCCCCAAACAAATCCAATCAAAATTTTAAGATAGCTATTTTGTTCAGCGTAGTTGATTTCCAGATGGAAAATATGTTTTTGAGGAGGAGACTTCCCCATAAACCTCAGGGCAAGGGTTTTAAGTTATGCCCTGGGGACATATAAGGTTTTTATAGAAGGCGTTGTCATAGAAACTTCAAAAAAGACTCATTCGATCGGAAATTCAAAGGGCTAGCCCTTTTTAATAGTCGAAAGTGATTGGAGGGCAACTAGCCCCCCCCCCCCGCACGCCAATCATTCCCCCAAACACATACAAGCAAAATTTTGAGACAGCCATTTTGTTCAGCGTAGTTGATTTCCACATAGAAAATATATTTTTGATAAGTACACTCCCCCACAACTCTCAGGGCAAGCGTTTTAAGTTATGTCCTGGGGGCATGAGAGGTTTTTATAGAAGATGTTGTCTTAGAAACATCAAAAAAGGCTCAATGATTGGAAATTCAAAGAGCTAGTGCCCTTTTTAATAGCCGAAAGTGATTGTTGGGCAACACACACCCCTCTCACGCCCACCTTTTACCCAAACACATCCAATCAAAATTTTGAGATAGTTATTTTATTAACCGTAGTTTTAAGTTCTGGAAATTAGGTCTTTGAGGGTGACAAATCCCCCACAGTCCTCAGGACAAGGGTTGTAAGTTATGCCCTGGGAGCACAGACAACATTGTCGTAGAAACTTCAGAAAGGGCTCATTCGATTGGAAATTTAAGTGGCTAGTTCCCTTTTTAATATTCGAAAGTGTTTCTAAGGCAACTGACACCCCTTCCACACCCACCATTTCCCCAAACACATCCTACCAAAATTTTGATATAGCCATTTTGTTCAACGTAGTTGAAAGTTTTGGAAATTATATGTTTGAGCAGGACACTCCCCCCACAGTCTTCAGGGGCAAGGGTTATAAATTATGCCCTGAGGATATGTTTGTTTCTAATGGAGTGAATGCTCGTATAAACTTCAGAGAGGGCTCATTTGATTGGAAATTGAAAGTTCTAGTTCACTTTTGAAGCGTCAAAAGATATCGGAGGGTAACCAGTTCCCCCAAACCCTGTTTTCGCAAAAAAACCCTGTTTTTCCCCTATTGTTTGATAAAGGAGACATTACGAGATTCCTCTCTTCTCCTTTGTATAAAATTTATGTATATGTTTTTGTTAAATAAAGTCAAGTCAAGTCTCACTGTAAAAGTCTAAAACCTACTGCGTTATTGGCGCTTTGCTGAAAACCAATTTTATGACAAATAATTTCTTTTGTACTTAATATTTAAAATCAACATCAAAATTATAGTAACATTTTGAACTGATGAGCTTTCAGCAATTAATATCATTAAGCATCAAATATTCATTTTCATTTATTAGCTGTTTTTAGAGTTGTTGAAGACGAATATAGTTTCACTACAAACAAGTTTTTGGATACTGCCTCCTTTCCTAACTGTAAACAAAAACCAAAAGCCTACTGCGTCATTGGTGCTTAACTGAAAAAGAATTATATTTTAAATATTTTCTTCTACAGTTCTTACAGCATTGAAAATAAAAATAAAATTACAGTGAGATAAATTATTGAACTGATGGATCTTTCAACAATTAATAACATTATACATCAAATATTCAGTTTCATGTTGTTTATACTTTCCAAGACTGTTAAAGACACATATAGTTTTCAGTAAAGCGCCAATGACGCAGTATGTTTTAGACTTTTATGGTGAGAGAAGGAAGTAATACTCTAATTCTTGTTTGCAATTATTTTTGTTCATTTCAAGCTTGATTTCCATATTCATTTTAATTTTCCCTCGCTTGAAGATTTATTTATGCATTTATGTCAGCATTTATTGTGAGCTTGATTGTATTGACTGTCTATTTAATTTCCGTTTGTTTTAAGTTTAATTTATACTCCAATAGGAAAACATTTTTTTTTCGTTTTAAGCTTGACTTTCATGTTCAATTTAAGCATTAATCACATTAAGATCTATTTATTCATTTATATTATTACTTGTTGTATGTTTTTGCTATGATTGTTTATTTTAATTTCCATTCGTTTTGGGTTTCATTTATTCTTTAATAGAAATTTCTGGTCGTTTTGAGTTTGAATTTTAACAGGTAATTGTATCTACTGAGCTCAAATTTAAAATGATCTTTACTTCTCTTTGAAAGACTAATTTGGCGGAAAGTTTTTTTAATTAATCTAAATAAAAAGCCATTTTTGTGTGTTAAAAATAGAGAAGCGGCCTATATCCTTAGCACTTATGGCTGATTCAAAGATAAGAACATGAATTACCTGATAACCAGGAATAATTTACTTTCACAACTTTCAATTTTAAGCCGTGGGGGGGTGAATACTTGTTTTATAATAAGTATTTTAACATCACTTTTTGATTGAAAAGTGATGAAAATGCAGAAAGAGGCAAAAGATTGGATGTATAGTAGAAGCCTCTTAAGTCAAACCTCGTTTAGTCAAATTTTGAGCCAGTAAATTTATCGCACAACTTGATTGGCTTGTATATGAAAAATTTTAGCCAATTTAAAGAAAGAAACGTTCTCGAGTCACACCATTTCTTACAAGTAAACATTCTGTTTCTCCGTGTTTTCAGCTTAAAAATACCACGGATGTCCAGTTCCCTAGCTAATTGATGATTTACCTTTTCATTTTTCACAACCCGAACACGCCAGGTCTACGAAACCTTCAGCAAAAAGAAAGCCTTACTGCACTGTTAATGGCAGTCTTAGCTGAGAGAGATACGCTTGTCACAACTAGGAAATCATTCTTTGATGGAAAAGTGATGAAAATGCAGAAAAAGGTGGAAGATTGGATCTATAGAAGTTTATAGACCTCTTTTTACCACTGGCTCAAATAATCTGAAAGCGACCATATTGTATAACTATAAGTCGTATTTTGAAAGAAAAGAAAGTTTTGGTTGCGGTTTAAGTATTTTTAGGTTTTTTGCTACTGAGCAATTCAGGCGCATAAAATTATTGTCTCCTAATTTCAGGATTAAAGGATGAAGAGTGGAAACAAGTTCGCTCTATCTTAACCCCTGTATTCACTCTTGCAAAAATGAAACATCTATCAAAGTACATGGCAGAATGTGTCGAAAGGATGAGAGAAGTTTTAGAGGTAAATTGTCATGTTGATTCTAATTGTCATTTATTTTGTAAATTATTGGTACAGTTAAGTTTAAATCGAACTTTATTACACTTAAGGTGATTTCTAAGGCCATGTACAATTATATTAGACCCTTTTTCAAATATTTGCTTGGATTTGCTTGACTCTAACTTTGGTCTAGTTTTAGTGGGGATGTTTAATGTTTTCACAGAAAAATGCCAAAAATCTCGGAAAAACGAATCCAATAGTTTCGATTATTAATTCGATTTCTTGAACTATGTCCAGAAAAGTAATTTTCAAAATAGCGGCTCAGAGAACCAATTGACTAAAATTGACGGTCTTAATTTTGGATTTTGTCGTAGAACCAATAAGAAAACCGAAAGATCATTTTGTAAAGAAAATTCGAATATCATCAAATTCAGGGGTACGATAATATTTAAATGCAAAGCCTAGCTGATTCAGGCTTTCAGAATATTTTAGAAAAAGCTGGGGGAAAAATTAATAAAAAGTCCGTGTACTAGCATGCATTAAGTTTTAATCGAGCTGATTTACACTTTTTTGATCTGTAAGGCTAAACATATTCACGCCAGACACTTTATTTTAATTTTTTTTTCTTGAAGTGGCTTAACTCCAATTTTGGCCTGGTTCTGATTAGAATTTTGGCTCAGTAAATCCCTCAAATAAAGGGAAATCTAAAACAAGATGTCATCACAGGGATGTAAATTACTACAGGACAGGGGATAGTTACCCCCCCAGGCTTTTTTTACCTCTCAAGACCTAAATCCTCAATCACCTTTGAGTTTTTCCGCTCCCAGGGTTTTAAGAAAAACCAAAGTTTCAAAAGAGTTTTGAAGTTTCAAGTTGTTATAATTATATTTGTGATTAAAATTACATCATGTGTACGTTATATACCTTATTTCCATACTACAAGAAGTTACATATCACTCGATTTGGCTCAATCCCGTCCTCAATTAAATTTTCGTATTCCAACCAATTTTAGGCTGCAAAGCCGCATTAACTTCAGCTACGTTACAACAACTAATATTGCTTATTTACTTTTTTTATTGCAAACTTCTTTAGTTCCACTGATTGCCTCGATGCTCTACCTTTTTCCCAACAAGCCCTGCTGAGCAAAAACATTTATTTTATTTCAATGGCTAGCCAAAGAGCTGTCGGAGATCAGGCTTATCAAAGAAAAAAATTGTAGCGTATAATTGTTTTGTGTACAGAAGAAAATATTTCCTATCCTTTCTTCCATGCGAAAAACAGGCATTCCCTTTGCCCAAAACTATGTTTGATGCATAGTTTAATGCTTACCAAACTATGCAGAAAATGTGTTTCATTAAACAGTTCGTGGTAACGAACTGCACGTGAGGAGTGACCCGGCTCAATAGTAACCGAAACTTTAAAAATAGTAACCGTATTTTTATATCAATAGATACATTAGAAGAATCACATTTTTATCATGATTTCAAAAATATAAGTTTCAACAAGTTTATTCTTACCCATTAAAAGTAACGGGCATGAGAAAATTTACCATACTTTCGAAAAAGAGAGAAATACCCCCGAAAAGTCATAGAACCTCAATAAAAATCACACCATCAGATTCAGCGTATCAGAGAAGCCTACTGAAGAGGTTTCAAGCTTCTTTCTTCAAAAATGTGGAATTTTGTATTTTTTTGTCAGATGAAAGATCACGGATGCGTGTTTATTTGTTTATTTGTTTTTTGTTTCTTTTCCCCAGGGTTATCGTATCGATCCAGCTGTCCTAAAATGTCGCAGGAAGGCTCATTTGAACATAAATCAAAAGTCTTAGTGCCATTTTTAAGTGACCAAAACATGGACGGCCACTAGGCCCCCTCCCACGCTCATTTTTCCCAAAGTCACCCGATTAAAAGTTTGAGATAGCCATTTTGTTGTGCATGGTCGAAAATATAGTAACTATGTCTTTGAGGATGATTTAATCCCCCACAGTCCCCAGGGGAAGGGTTGCAAGTTATGAACTTTGCCCAATGTTTACATACAGTATTGGTTATTGGGAAGTATACAGACGTTTTCATGAGGGATTTTCTCTGGTAGTGGAGGTAGGGGTTCGGGGGTTACGTGGGAGGATCTTTCAACTAATTTTTTTTCAACTGAAAGTAAGGAGCAACTTCAAAACTTAAAACGAACAGAAATCATTACGTGTATGACTGGGTTCACCCCCTAGTCAATACCTCGCTCTTTACGCTAAAGTTCCTTTAGTCATTTCATAACAGCTATTAATTCTAATTAACGGCCTTTTTGATTAAGCGGTCATTCTTAAAGAATTGGAAAAAAAATTCGAACTTTAGCGTAAAGAGCAAGATATTGAATAGGGGGTGAACCCTCCAATATACGTAATAAAACAATACGAATATAGAAGTTCGTTACGTCAGTTAATTAGTAAGTTATGTATATTAATTACTAATTAAATAGCTCGTAAATAAAATTAAACAACTTCCGAGAAAGCCATTTAATAAAAAAAAGTAGCCTCTTCAGCCGGGCACTTTGTCTCGAAGGAGTTGTCGTAGAAAATTCAAAAAGGGCTCATTCAATTGGAAATTGGAGTGGCTAGTGCCCTTTTTAATAGTCAAAAGTGATTGGAGGGCAACAAGCCCTCCCCCACGCCCATCATTCCTCCAAACACATCCAATCAAAATTTTGAGATGGCCATTTTGTTCAGCGTAGTTGATTTCCAGATAAAATATATGTTTTTTAGGAGGACACTCCCCTAAAACCCTCAGGGCAAGGGTATTAAGTTATGCCCTGAGGGCATATAAGAAAAATGTTGGCACAATATACCATTTACTGTTTTTTCCTTTAAAGCAGGGCACTTCATATGGAAGGGGTCGTCATAGAGACTTCAAAAGGGGCTCATTCGTTTGAAAATCGAAAGTTCTAGTGCCCTTTTTAATAGTCGAAAGCGATTGGAGGGCAACTACCCCCCCACGACTATCATTCCCCCAAAGATATCCAATCAAAATTGCGAGATAGCCATTGTTTCAGCGTAGTTGATTTCCAGATAGAAAATATGTTTTTGAGGAGGAAACTCCCCCACAACCCTCAGAGCAAGGGTTTTAAGTTATGCCTTGGGGGACACATAAGGTTTTTATAGAAGGCGTTATCGTAGAAACTTCAAAACAGGCTTATTCGATTGGAAATTCAGAGGGCTTGTGCCCTTTTTAATAGTTGAAAGTGATTGCAGGCCAACTATTCCCCCCCCCCCACGCCCATCATTTCCCCAAACACATCCAATCGAAATTTTGATATAGACTTTTGTTGAGCGTAGTTTATTTCCAAATAGAAAATTTCTATTTGAGAAGGACATTTCTCTACTACCCTCGGGGCAAGGGTTTTAAGTTATGCCCTGAGGGCATAATAGAACGATGTTGGCACTATGTATCATTTATTATTTTTTTTTCCTCTACAGTAGGGCACTTCATATGGAATGGGTCGTCGTAGAGACTTCAGAATTGGTTCATTCGATTGGAAATTCAAAGGGTTAGTGCCCTTTTTAATTTTAGAAAGTGATTGGAGGGCAAATACCCCCCCCCCACGCCAATCATTCCACCAAAAATATCCAATCAAAACTGTGAGATACACATTTTGTTCAGCGTAGTTGATTTCTAGATAGAAATTATGTTTTGAGGAGGACACTCCCCCGCAACCCTCAGCGGAAGGGTTTTAAGTTATGCCCTGGGGGCATATAAGGTTTCTATAGAAGGCATTGTAATAGAAACTTCAAAAAAGGCTCATTCGATTGTAAATTCAAAGGGCTTGTGCCCTTTTTAATAGTTGAAAGTGATTGGAGGGTAACTAACCCCCCCCCCCCCCTCCGCACGCCCATCATTCAGCCAAACACATCCAATCAAAATTTTGAGATAGCCATTTTGTTCAGCGTAGTTGATTTCCAGATAGAAAATATGTTTTTGAGGAGGACTCTCCCCCACAAACCTCAGGGCAAAGGTTTTAAGTTATGCCCCGGGGGCATATAAGATTTTTATAGAAGGCGTTGTCGTAGAAAGTTCAAAACAGGCTCATTCAATTAGAAATTCAAAGGGCTAGTGCCCTTTCTATTAGTCGAAAGTGATTGGACGGCACCTAGCCCCCCCCCCACGCCCATCATTCCCCCAAACACATCCAATCAGAATTTTGAGATAGCCATTTTGTTCAGCGTGGGCTAGTTGATTTCCAAATCAACTAGCCCCCCCCCCCACACCCCCATCATTCACTCAAACACATCCAATCAAAATTTTAAGATAGCCATTTTGCTCAGCGTAGAAAATATGCTTTTTAGAAGGACACTCCCCCATAACCATCAGGGCAAGGGTTTTAAGTTATGCCCTGGGGGCATATAAGATTTTTATAGAAGGCGTTGTAGTAGAATCTTCAAAATAGGTTCTTTCGATTGGAAATTCAAAGGGCTAGTGCCCTTTTTAATAGTCGACAGTGGTTGGAGGACAAGTATCCCCCTCCCCCCCCCCACGCCCATCATTCTCCCAAACACATTCAATCAAAATTTTGAGATAGCCATTTTGTTCAGCGTAGTTGATGTCCAGGTAGAAAATATGTGCTTGAGGAGGACACTCCCCAACAACCCTCAGGGCAAGGGTTTTAAGTTATGTTCTGGGGTATATAAGGTTTTTATAGAATGGGTTGTCGTAGAAACTTCAAAAGGGGCTCATTTGAGAAATTCAAAGGGCTAGTGCCCTTTTTAATAGTCGAAAGTGATTGGAGGCCAACTACCCCCCCCCCACACCCATCATTCCTCCTAACACATCCAATCAAAATTATGAGATAGCCATTTTGTTCAAAGTAGTTGATTTCCAGATAGAATATATGTTTTTTAAGAGGACACTCCCCTACAAACCTCAGGGCAAGGGTTTCAAGTTATGCCCTGGGGGAATATAAGGTTTTTAAAGAAGGCGTTGTCGTAGAAACTTCAAAACAGGCTCATTCGATTGGAAATTCAAAGGGCTAGTGCCCTTTTTAATATTTAAAAGTGATTGGAGGGAACCTATCCCCCCCCGTCCATTATTCCCCCAAACACATCCAATCAAAATTTTGATATAGCCATTTTGTTCAGCATAGACTAGTGTATTTCCAGATACAAAATATGTTTTTGAGGAGGACACTCCCCGCAACCCTTAGGGCAAAGGTTTTAAGTTATACCCTGGGGGCATATAAGGTTCTTATAGAAGGCTTTATCGTAGAAACTTCAAAACAGGCTCATTCGATTGGAAATTCAAAGGGATAGTTCCCTTTTTTAATAGTCGAAAGTTATTGGAGGGCAACTAGCTCCCCCCACATCCCTCATTCCCCCAAACACATCCATTAAAAATTTTGAGATAGCCATTTTGTTCAGCGTAGTTGATTTTCAGATAGAAAATATATTTTTGAGGAGGATATTCCGCCACAGCCCGCAGGGCAAGGGTTTTAAGTTATGACTTGGGGGCATATAAGGTTTTTATAGAAGGCGTTGTCGTAGAAACTTCAGAAAAGGAGTCATTCGATTTGAAATTCAAAGGGCTAGTGTCCTTTTTAGTAGTCGAAAATGATTAGTGTTATTTTGTGTTGTTGTTGTTTAGACCAGGGTACTTCGTATCGAAGGATTTGTCGTGGGAACTTAGAAAGGGGCTCATTCAATTTAAAATAGAAAGGGCTGATACCTTTTTAATAGTCAAAAGTGATTGGAGGGCAACTAATCCCCTTTCACTCCCACCCACCCACGCCCACTCTCCCATTTGAACATTATGTTTAAAAACTAAATGTTGCCTTAAGATTAAATCAAACTGCACATTGATAATGCTAATTCCCAATAAGGCATCTCAATAGTATCCCAGGAACGACTGAGGGTATTATGTTCAAACTTTCGAGCCTACTTCTGCTCTTAAAATTTAACCAAATCAAAATAGCGTAAGTGTATCCAAGCTATCAAAGAAAGTAAACAGATTTTTTAGCGAATAGTATCAAGTTTTCCATTTCAGGTCAACTAGAGGAGGTATGAAACCAAATTAAACAGTACTATTTGTGTCCAGATTTTTAAAAGGGTGTATGTTGTTAAAAATTGCTGAAAATTTTTCCACAGCATACAAATAGCAAGCCAAACTATAAAGTCTTAAAAAACGAAAAGATTTAAAATGTTTTTTTCTTTTTCCCTGAAAAGACTATGTCAATATAAAACGAACAGAAATTAATTTAAAAAAAACTTTTTCTACAAAATAAGTGTTTCAAAGAAAAGTAAAGAACTCCATTAAACAGAAAATGAGAAAAAATAAAATCAAATAATCTAGCAAGCGTGAAACTACCACAAATCAGCATCAATAAATAAATGAAACCCAAAACGAACAGAAATTACAATAAATAACCGAGTCAAACTCCAAACGAGCAGAAATTAACATAAGTTAGGCGCAAAACCCCTATGCCTTCCCAAGGCCAGAACAAAATTGGCACTTTACTAAAAAAATACAAATGAATGTGCATCCTGAGTTTGATATACATATACTGATATTTAGTAATCTAAATGTTAAAATCATTTGATTTATTAAAGTTATACTAGTAAAAACATTTATATTTTATTCAGTAAAGTGCAAATTTTTGTCTGACCTTGGGGGGGGGTCTAGGGATTTGCGCCCAACTTATGTTAATTTCTGCTCGTTTTGAGTTTGAATCGGTTATTTATTGTAATTTCTGTTCGTTTTCGGTTTCATTTATTTATCGATGCTGATTTGTGGTAGTTTCACGCTTGGTAGATTATTTGATTTTATTTTTGCTTTTTTTTGTTAAATGGAGTTCTTTACTTTTCTTTGAAAAACTTATTGTGTGGAAAAAGTTTTTTTAATTAATATCGCATAAAGGCCATCGTCACAAAAAGATCTGTAAATTTCTGGGTGACAAACCGATAGCTTGTCCATTTTTTGAAGGTAGATTCTCGTAGTCTTTAGATACTGGTTATGGTCTGCTGCTGCGAAATAGTGAATCAAGCTGTTTACTGGTATTGGCTGGTGTAATTTTGAAGGTGAATGACTAATTACTGAGTTCAATTGATACTGATAGAACATCAAGCCGGTGACACATGTTAAATTTGTTCAAGAGTATTTTCACATTCCTTTCCCCAGGACAAATTGCGGAAACATCTGGATATCTGAAACTCAATACGTACATATTTTTGAAAACCATTATTGAAATAACTTCTGTTTCCACCAGAAATTATACATACAGAATTATACAAACAGAAATTATTCCATATTTGATAGGTATCAAAACTTCATAACTTGAATTGAAGTTATCAAGTATTTTGCAGTAGGTTGTATAGGGTGTATCAAGATAAGGCTAATTGTAGACAGAGAAAAGCCAAAACAGATAGTCTTAGTAATTGAGAGGCAAATGTTTAAATGGCTGGGGCATGGGTAAATGGCAGGAGTATGCATTACTCTCTTATTGGACACATACTTGTCAGGTTAGTTTTTGGAAAGGCATGCCTGCCTAGAGTCTTAGGCATGCTGATCGAGAATTCAAAAATGACATTTGACGCTGTCCCCTCTTCAGTGCTTTGCTCTTTACGCTAAAGTTTTGTTATCGTCTTAAAAAATAGAGTTGTGAGACAGAGTCAAACTTTAGCGTAAAGAGCGAGGCGTTGAGGAGGGGACAGACCCTTCCAAGTACTGAATAATTTCTGTTCGTTTTAAGTTTTAATGTCATTCCTTACTTTCAGTTAAAAAATAGCTTGCTTTTTTTATTTAATTTAAAGAAATATATAGAAGGTATGCAATCTCTTTAAACTGCGTGCAAAACTCGCTTATCGTCGCTGGTGATCCCTGGCATCTACCACCATCAATTATTAGTCCTAAGGCTGCCAACCGATAATTTTTTTTCATTTAATATATTCTGAACAGGACCATATCCAAGATTTTTATTGGGAATGGGTATTTTTGGGGAGAAAGGATTGCAAGAAAAATTAAAAAAAAACACATCAAATGTTTAACTATAAGCATTTTTATTACGTTTTGTGTATCTGAAAAAATTATGGGGGAGGGAGTCAAGTCTCTTTAAAAAAGAATAAAAAATACTCCCTCTGATTATAGGAAACCAACTCACTTAAGAAATGATAAAAATTAATTATTATGACTTCAAATTTGCTTGAATATTTTTTTTTATTTCGTTACATTTTTTAAGATTTACATTTTTTTACATTTACTGGAAATAATCTTGGTTTTTCCTGGAGGGAAGGGCTGTACCTACAGAGTCATATCCAAAAAATTTCAATTTTTGCTTTATATATTCAAAATTTTTCAATTTTTTTTAAATTGGTTCAAAGTATTTACACTAGAAATAATGTTGTTATGATCATATATATATGCAAAAAAAAAAAACGAATTGGAATGATAAAGATATAGTGTACTATTTTGCAAGACAGTTGATGCGTGAACAGTTGTATTATTTTGCAACAAAGATTTGCTGTGAAAAAGAAAATATCTTTCCGACAAAACTGAAGACAGTCTGTCCAACATCACGAAATAGAGTTAGTTCACTGTTGCTTCAAGAGATTCTTAGCATGTAGTTCTATTTCCACTTTATAAGATAACTTGAGGTTAGGTCGATACCTCTTACCTTAGACCTTAGTTCCGCCAGGGCCAGGTGTGGCGCATAGGGCGTCTACAAATCCTCACCAGACTTCTCGGAGTGGAGGTGTAGCAGTGATGTCGTCTCATTGCGGTCGAAGTGATAGTTCTGCTGTCCTAAAGTCGAGGTCGTACTGTTGTCTCAAGGTATATTTCGGTCGACCTCTTTTACGCCTCCCCTCTGGGCACCACTCTTATACGGTTTTTGGAAGTCGGTCCCCAGGTATTCGAATGACATGACCAAAGTAGGTCCATCTCTTTTGCTTCAGAAGATCGGTAATAAGAGGCTGACCAGTTTTTTGACGAACTTCTATATTCGTAACATTCTCCTGACACGGTATGTTCAGGATTCTTCTAAGGCACATATTCTCAAACGCTTGGGCACGCTTTTCCAGCTGTAAATTTTGTTTCCATCACTCGCTAGCGTAAAGGAGAATGGACATCACGTTACTGTTTAGAAGAGGTAGCTTTAAGCGTAGTGAGTATTCACTACTACGCCAAATTGCTTTTAGTTTGTTGTAAGCTGAAGTTGCTTGTCCTATTGTCCTTTTTATTGCACTTTTGATTTCGCCATCATGTTTAATACAACTCCCGAGGTATTTGAATTCCTGAACCTTTTGAATATCTTTATCCTTGCATCTCAGTATCAGCGGTGAGTTAGATATGGCTATACTCTTTGACTTATCCACGTTTACGGTCATTCCTACTTTCTCGGCCTTATCAATTATGGTGTCAAGTAGCAGCTGCAGTTGTTGTTTTACTTCTTCTAGGAGAACCAAGTCATCTGCGAAGTTGAGATCCGAGATCTGTCTGCTGCTAAACTTTATTCCACAACCTGATGATTGCCATAGAACGTAGTCCAGTATGATTAGAAACGAAAACGGAGAAGGAACGCATCCCTGTTTAACACCAGACATTATCCCAAAGAACCGTGTCTCCCTGTTTTCGGTTCTAACACAGAATTTGCTACATTCGTAAAGAGCTATTATAATTTTGACTAGTTTTTCAGATACTCCATATTACTTTAAAATCTTCCATAAAATACCTTGGTTAATAGATTCAAACGCTTTTTCAAAATTGATGAACAGTGGGTAGAGCTTTGTTTTTCATTCTCTAGAGTTCTCCACCATTAGTCTGAGGATGAAAATTAGATCGGAACAGAATTTACCAGGCTGGAATCCATACTGCTGGCATCACTAAGGCGCGAATCACGGGCTGCTCTTAGGCGATGCAATATGGCTGTGGCTAATAATTTTCTACGAACCGACGTTAGATTGATACCTCTCCAATTGCCACATATTAGGGCACCAACCCTTCTTTAAAAGTCTAACTAGAATTCATAAGGTAATTCTTGTACAAGTCCTTTCTCCTTTCTAACAAACATAACGCTTTTTCACTAATATTCTTAGCTGCAGTTCTAGCTTTCTTCCCTAAGACATCTTCAGCAACTTCACAAATTATTTTTCTAAAACTATTCCAACCATCTTCCACATTATCAAATTTTACACTCTTAAGTTTAGTATTCAACTGCTCCTGAAAAGTTTCCCTCAAATTCTTATCCTGAAGTCTACCAACATCATAACTTCCCGGAAGGTAGTTATCCTTCCGGTATTTCAGCTTTACATTAACCCTTGACACTACTAGATGGTGATCTTTACTCTTAACATTAATAACGGCACTCCTATATACCCTAGTATCTTGTATTGATCCTGCCAGTCTTCGGTTTACAATACCATAATAAATAAGGTTTGCTGTCTTACCATCATGTGAACACCATGTTAACTTATGAGCCTTTTTATAACCAAACACCGTAATGGTTATAACTAGATTGTTATACCTACAAAATTGCAAAAGTCTGTATCCATTACTGTTTTCTTTTCCTATACCAAATTTACCTATCCTAAGAAACCATCTATCCCTATTTCTACCAATCTGGGCGTTAAAACCTCCCAGTAAAAAAATCATATTTCTACCTGGGACTCTGTCTATTTGCTCCTGTAACTGTAAGTAAAATTCATCTGATTCACTAGTATTTCCGTTAGTCGGTTCTACAGGGGCTTATACTACTATAACTGATACTCTGAGCTTTTTAGTCATAAAATGAGCAATTAGTATTCTATTATTAATACCCTCCCAGCCTAATTAAGATTTAGCAGCTTCCTTATTCATTTTGAGCCCTACTCCCTATCTATGTCCCCATCCTTCCTACCTGAGTAAACAAATTCTATATCACCTAATTTAATATTTCCTACCCCTGGGATATGAGTTTCTGAAACTACTAATAAATCCAGTTCAAATCGTCTGAATTCGTCAGTCAAAATGTCAAGACGATAGTCATTTTTTTACGTCGTAACATTCCAAGTTCCAATTAAATGATTGAAATTATTTTCGCCTCAGGAAAAGCAATGATCCTGGATACCAGTGCAGGACGGGGATCACAAATCTTCTCAAGTCTACACTGAAGTGATTAAGCCGGCCTAGAACCGGACAGCAAGAAGTCCTTGGGACCTCCATGAATGGGGGCTTTGTGCAATCCTGGGCCTATCTTGGTCACAACATGGTTTTCAGCACTTGGCGATGCTCTTGTATCAACAAGAGTCGAAATCCTGCACAGACAATCTGAAGCCTATTACCTCCGACTCATTATATATTCATGCCTACAAATATTATGCTACTATGGGGAGGCAGTCCATAATAGATAAATTAGCTAGGAAGAGGTTTTTCAGCCCGAAAACGCCCATTAAAACAAACCAAGCCCAGAAGAATTATCCATTAGTCTGAACCCCGTGCGAATGCTGTGTCGTTTACTAGGCTATAATTTCCTCGAGGGTTGCCACTCGTCAAGTAGGAATAGAGTTGACCGCAATGTCCCCAGTCTTGCAAGTACCCTGAAAGGGTTGAGGCAGCCCTTTGCAGAGGCCGTTTTCCATAGACCTGGACCTTACGCCCTGTCGCAGTTATCCTCCTATAGAGGATCCTCCCGCAATGGTGTTCTGCATCACCATGCAATTTAACCCATTACTGGGAGAAGGTTTGTAACTCCTGGGACTTGTGGACAAACCAGTGGGTCCTTTTGAATGTATATTTGAGGGGCCTTCTTCCTCCTCCGCCTGTATTTATGACTCCGGGCGATGGTGCCCCAGTTTTTATTATGGACCCCAAGGGACAAGGTCCCCCCTTGTTCCGTACCTTCTGTGGAGGTACCCTACATATCTGTAGGGTATTCCCCAATTGCCACCTGGGGATACGCTGAACTGACTAAGGGAGGCCAACTAATATCTAGCCAAATTTATTTGATTCACTTCAACATTAGCTTGTAAAAGGAATGTAAGATTAATGTCTAGCCCAAATTTATTAATTAACTTCAACATTAGCTTGCAAAACTAATGTAAAACTGATATCTAGCCTAATTTATTGATGCACTTCAACATTAGCTTGCAAAACTAATTTAAATTAAATGTATGGCCTAATTTATCTATTCAGTTCATCATAAGCTATCAAAACAAATGTATAACTAATTTCTTTCCTAGTTTATTCACTCTCTTCAATAGTAGTTATTTAAATTGATGTGAAACTAATATCTAGCCTAATTTATTATTTAACTTCAACATTAGCTTGCAAAACTAATGTAAAATTAATCTCTAGCCTAATCTATTGATTCACTTCAACATTAGCTTGCAAAACTAATATAAAACTAATATCTAGCCTAGATTTATTGATTCTCTTCAAATTTAACTTGAAA
This sequence comes from Artemia sp. Qi Xiang Cuo, assembly GCF_049724085.1. Taxonomy (NCBI): domain Eukaryota; kingdom Metazoa; phylum Arthropoda; class Branchiopoda; order Anostraca; family Artemiidae; genus Artemia; species Artemia sp. Qi Xiang Cuo. Next base: position 77,348,851 of record NC_142797.1, on the reverse strand, counting down.
AGTTTATATGAAACCAATATCTAGCCTAGATTTATTGATTTACTTAAACTTTAACTTACAAAACTAATGTAAAACCTATATCTAGCCCAATTTATTGATTCACTTCAACATTAGCGCGCAAAACTAATGTAAAACTAATATCTACCCTAGATTTATTGATTCACTTCAAAATTAACTTGCAAAACTAATATGAAACTAATATCTAGCCTAATTTATGGATTCACTTCAACATTAGCTTGCAAAACTTTTGTAAAACTAATATCTAGCCTAATTTATTGATTCGCTTCAAAATTAGCTTGTAAAACTAATATCTAGCCTAGATTTATTGATTCACTTCAACATTAGCTTGCAAAACAAATGTAAAACTAATATCTAGCCTAACTTATTGATTCATTTCAACATTAGCTTGCAAAATTAATGTAAAACTAATATCTAGCCTAGATTTATTGATTCACTTCAACATTAGCTTGCAAAACAAATATAAAACCAATATCTAGCCTAATTTATTGATTAATTTTAACATTAGCTTGTAAAACTAATGTGAAACCAATATCTACCCTAGATTTATTGATTCACTTCAACATTAGCTTGCAAAACTAATGTAAAACTAATATCTAGCCTAGATTTATTGATTCACTTCAACATTAGCTTGCAAAACTAATGTGAAACCAATATCTACCCTAATTTAATGATTAACTTTAACATTAGCTTGAGGAGGGTCAGCACTTGCGTCAATTTGTAAAAACGGTGTGTCAGGTACTATTTCTCGGTCGTCAGGCTGGGGTCTATTCTATATTTTCTCGAAATTTGACGCCCATCTCTCATTAACTTTCTGGGGGTTAGAGATTAGCTTTCCATTTTTATCTTATATTAGAGATGACTTTACGACGTTAAACAGTGACTATCGTATCGACATTTTGACTGACTAATTCAGACGATTCGAACTGGATTTATTAGGAATTTCAGAAACTCATATCCCAGGGGTAGGAAGTATGAAATTAGGTGATGTAGAAATTGTTTACTCAGGCAGGAAGGGTGGGGTACATAGACAAGGAGTAGGGCTCATGATGAATAAGGAAGCTGCCAAGTCTTGTTTAGGCTGGGAAGGTGCAATTGCTCATTTAATGAACCGACTGACGGAGATACTAGTGACTCAGATGAATTTTACTTACAGTTACAGGAAGAAATAGACAGTGTTCCAAGTAGAAATATGATGTTTTTACTGGGAGATTTTAACGCCCAGGTTGGTAGAAATAGGGATAGATGGAATCCTTGTCTAGGTAAATTTGGTGTAGGAAAAGAAAACAGTAATGGATACAAACTTTTGCATTTTTGTAGGTATAACAATCTAGGTATAACCAATATGGAGTTTGGTCCTAAAATGGCTCATAAGTTAATATGGTATTCACGTGATGGTAAGACAGCTAACCTTATTGATTATATTATTGTAAACCGAAGACTGGCAGGATCAATACAAGATACTAGGGTATATAGGAGTGCCTTTATTGATGTTAAGAGTAAAGATCACCATCTAGTAGTGTCAAGGGTTAATTTAAAGCTTAAATATTGGAAGGGTAACTACCTCCCGGGAAGTTATGATGTTGGTAGATTCCAGGATATTAATTTGAGAGACACTTGTTCCAGGAATAGTTGAATACTAAACTTGAGAGTTTAAAATTTGACAATGGGGAAGATTGTCGGAATAATTCTAGAAAAATAATTTGTGAAGTTGCTGAAAGTGTCTTAGGGAAGAAAGCTAAGACTGCAGCTAAGAATATTAGAGAAAAGGCTTAATGTTTGATAGAAAGGAGAAAGGACTTGTACCAGAATTACCTTAGTAATAGATCATATGAAAACAAAAGGAATGTAAAGAAGGTGGAGAAAGCATTAAAATATGAACCAAAGAGGTGTGAAATAAAGACCATGGATAAAATTGCCGATGATCTAGAAGACGTAACTAGACTGCATAATAGTAAAATATTGCACTGGCGTCTTCATAAATTTAGAGAGAGTAGTCAATCCGGACTTGGCCCAGTTAAACATAGGAATGGGGCCACAATTAGCGATAAGGAAAAAACTAAAGAGAAATGGGACGAATATATTGAGAATTTGCTTAACCAATATAGAGTTGCAGGAATAGATATAGAGGAAAATGTAAAAGTTTGTGATACTTTGTATGTGAAGTAAGATTTTGTTTTGTGAGTAAAATTTAGCGACAGTACTGAAAGGATTGAAAAATAATAAGGGTCTAGGTGCTGATTGGGTAGTAAATGAGTTTCTTAAATATGATGGTTAGGCTATGAGGTTACAAGTATATTACTGAAGATTATGAATATGATTTTAAAAAAAGGGGAAGTACCTAATGATTTTAGGAAAACCTAAATTAAGCTACTTTATAAGAAGGGTTATAAAAGCGAGTGTGGTTATTACCGAGGGGTTAGTCTGGTCTCTGTAGGTAGTAAATTACTTAGTAATATGACACTTTTTAGATTGAGAGATGCCGTAGACAAAGCTTTAAGAGAAGAACAGTGCGGTGTTAGGAAAGGTAGAGGATGTTTCGACCAAATTTTCACTCTTAGGTTAATAACTGAGAAGTGCCTGAGTTTTCAAACAACTTTGGTCCTCAGTTTTATAGATTATGAGCAAGGGTTCGATTCTGTTGATAGAAGAGCTTTAGTAAAGGTTTTATCCTTGTATGGTATACCGGATAAATACATTAAAGTAATTAGTGCTAAGTACGAGAATAACACTGCTGCGGTTAAGGTAGGAAATGAGGTTAGGAGCTGGTTTTCTGTTAAATCAGGAGTTAAGGAGGGTTGTGTTCTATCCCTCTTTATATGGATTATTTTGATGGACTTGGTCTTAAGGAGCACAGTAAAGGCTATGGGAGAACACGGAATCGAATGGGGAGGAAAAAGTCTCCTGGACTTAGATTATGCTGATGATTTAAGCATCCTAGATGAAAGTTTGAGCAAATTGAATGAAGTTTTAGAGGTTTTGCGAGTTAAGGGTGCTAGAACAGGGTTGAAAATTAATGTTAAGAAGACTAAGTCACTAAGACTAGGAATAAGTTAAGATGAAAAGGTGAATTTGGGTAATGAAAAGATTGATCAGGTGGACAGCTTCACTTACCTTGGTACTATTATTAGTAAATATGGTGGGATCAGTGAAGATGTCATAAGTAGAATAGCCAAGGCTCATTGTGTTTTTTCACAATTAAAAAAAGTTTGGAAGAATAGGAAGATAAGTCTGCAAACCAAGTTTAGAATATTAGAAGTTACAGTGATGACAATCGTCAGATATGGCTCTGAAGCATGGACGCTCCGAAAAGTGGATGAAGATTTGCTAAATGTTTTCTAGAGGAACTGCTTAAGGATTGTTCTGGATACTCAGCTGATTGACCGTATTTCAAACAATAGGATATACGTAAAATGTGGTTCATTACCGCTCTCTAGGACTATAATGAAAGAAAGGTTGAAGTGGCTAGGGCACGTTGTGCGGATGAAGGATGACAGAATACCGAAGATTGTTCTTTTCGACCAACCGTCTAGGGCTAAACGGAAAGCAGGTTGTCTTCGTTTGGGGTGGGAGGACGTCATAAAGAACGATTTAAAGGAAATAAAAACTTCATGGGCGGGTGTAAAAAGGGAGGCTTTGAATTGATTGGGATTGAGGAGGAGCGTGCGTAGCTGTGTTGGCCTCAGGCAGCTTAGTGCTGCGGTGACTTGTTAGTAGTAGTTGTAGTAGTAGTAGATTACCGGTTTGCTTTCTTACCGACTATCTCATTTGTCAAACGATATACCATTTTCGAGTCCTCTGTTTTTGCAGCTTCTTCAGCAAGTGCCGCTTTCTCCTCAATAATTTTTCTCTTGCCTCTTCTTGCACTTGTTTTGACAGCTTTATCTTCATCATTATAGTGGAGTTGTAGCCGTTCTTTTGATCAAGGATCGATGATCTCAGAATCGCTGTTTTGGTTTCCTTTCGTTTATTTATGTATTCTAAGTTGTTATCAGATATCCACTCTTCTTTTTTCTTTTCTTGAATCCTTTGGTTGTCTCGGCCACCTCTTGGTACGTTTTCTTGACGGAGGCCCAGATACATTCTACATCTGTGACATCGTTAAGTGTATTTAAGGCTTCAAATCTGTTTTGCCGAGATATGCAGAAACCTCTGCGTATATCCCGATCCTTAAACTTGTCGCTGTCAAATTGTTTGGAAACCTTCTTGTCTTTCTGTTTCTGAGCTTTTAGTTTAACTCGCATTTCAGCTACTACAAAGATGTGATCTGAGTCCGCTCCTTGAAAGCGGACGTTTTAGAACGTCGAAGAATATTGTGTTTGAGTTCTCATGGAGGATCAGCACTTCAGGATTCACAAAATGATAAGATAAAGTCCAAAAACAATTTTTCAAATAATTTTGAAATTTTTTAAAGTATTCCAAGAGCCGCTCAGACTAAGGAACTGTGAGATAAAAGAGCACTGGCTATTATACTGTCTTTATTGTTTTCTCTGGTTTGTGAATTTTGAGATTTCATTTATTGATTTTTATGCTTCTTTATATTACCTTATATAATTTTCTTTCATATTAATATTTTCTTATACTTCTGTTTTGAAATTTTCGTAGGATTCAAGGGAAAAAGATGAATCCATAAACATTCATGAACTCTTTGCGCGCTTCACATCTGAAATCATCTCTATGACTGCACTGGCGACAGAAACTCACCCAATTAAAAACCCTCTCGACTGGTTCTACGTAAACGTCTCTAAGATGTTTCAGGGATCAATGAATTTCCCAACTATGCTTGCTGTTTATTTTCCACTGATTGAGCCTATAATCGCTTACCTCACACCTTTTACTCCATTTGGTAAGTATTACTGATATAATTCTCTTTTCTTGAGCTTGGTTGAGTATTATAGACAATTTAAAGTATAAACTAAAACTCACTTATATCATCGCCAATGACTTAGAATTGATAACCTTATGAAATAATCTTTTATTTTCTGTAGACTATTCGGGAGCTTTACTCTATGAGAATATTGTATTTTTTTGGTTGGTTTTATGCTTTCAGTAAAGCGCTAGTTTTCCAGGGTTTTAAAAATACAGGGAAATATTATCGGTCAGATTATTATATAGAAGGAGCAAGACTTTCTTTTGCTGTGTGTGTTTCTTCTAGATCTGAAACTTGAGCTTCGTAAAAAAAAGTCATGAGTTTCTAGCCTCCACTTTTTCTCGTTTTTATTTCTGCAGAAAGTGGGGACCTGAGGCCAGGTTGATGAACTTGATACCACACCCTGTTCTCTACAATCTGGCAAACCGAGATAATTCCCGAAGATTGGCGGAAGGGTGTCATTATACCTTTGTGGAAGAGGAAAGGCTCTAGAAGCGACTGCTCGAACTACCGTGGAATAACCCTACTGTCTGTCCCGGGAAAACTTTTCTCAATGGTCCTGCTAGATCGATGTCGAAATATCATTCGTAAAATCCGGCGACCGGAGCAAGCTGATTTCATGTCGGGCCGTTCAACCATCGAGTAGAATTTTACGATCCGACAAATCATAGAAAAAGCCATGGAGTTCCGACAAAAAGCTTTTATTACCTTCGTCGACTTCCGTGCTGCGTTCGACTCAGTGGACCGAGAAGCTCTTTGGCGGATTCTAGAATCGACAGGCCTCCCTGAGAAATACTGCAGACTATTCAAAGCTCTACACCATGGGACGGAGAGCTGTGTTCAAGTGAACGGCCGGCGCAGCCCGATCTTCCAAATCACGACAGGAGTGCGCCAAGGATGTGCAGTGGCCCCAGAGCTCTTCAATGTCATCATAGACTACGTTATTACAAGGACTACCTCACGTCTCAGCTTTGGACTCAAGTTTGGAGATCGTGTCATTACAGATGCTGATTTTGCCGATGACAAGGCCATTCTGGCGGACTCCATGGAGCAGTTGCTGGAAGCGCTTCAAATCTTACAAGAAGAGGCTGCAAAGGTAGGACTGCAGATAAACTGGACTAAAACGAAAATTATGGCCATAGACCCATTCTCCCCTGCTGCCAATCCTTCAGTTAGCCTGGATAGCACCACTAGTATCGAAGTTGTCCAAAGGTTCACCTACCGGGCTCTATAATTTCTTCAGATGGCTCGCTTCTTTCTGAACTACAAGCGAGAATATTCAAAGCTTCTTCTGCCATGGGGAGACTGAACCGTCACCTCTGGCGAAAACCAAACATCAGTCGTACAACGAAGTTGTGGATTTTCAACGCCCTCGTCGGCTCTGTTATGCTCTATGGAGCTGAAACGTGGCAAGCTTCAGCCGCATCCCTCAAGGCAATTGATGTCTTTCAGTCAAAGAGCCTGAGGAGGATCGAAGGTCTACGATGGCTCGACTTCTTCAGCACTGAGAAGCTGCTGCAGCTCACCAAGCAGTCTCGGTTTTCGACCCAAGCAGCCGAGTGAACATTACGATGGTTCGGACACCTACTTCGAATGCCTCCACACATACCTGCGAAAACGATCCATGACTTCGACCCTGTCAAAGCCGGTTGGAAGCGACCTCGCGGCCGACCGAAAAAACTATGGTCTGACAGCCTGTCCGAGTTCCTGACGATGGCAAATATCAGGTTTAGCGATGTGCAAACGCTTGCCATGAACCGAAGTGGATGGACGAGGCAGACGTCACTCTCTACGCCGAGCAGCGTCCGGCAGGAGACATAAGTCAAGTAAGTAAGTCAAAGTAATTTTTTCAACGCCGACTAATAATCTTTGATACATTGATCAGGTGTATGACATTAGTTCTTCCGTACAAAAATCTGTTCAAACGATACCACATTTTAAAAGCTTATAAGGGCTGACAGCTTTAGTGTCATGATTGATTAAAAAAACTTTTTCCACAAAAAAAGTTTTCCAAAGAAAAGTAAAGAACTCCATTAAACAAAAATGAGTAAAAAATCAAATAATCTACCAAGTGTGAAACTACCACAAATCAGCATCGATAAATAAATGAAACCCAAAACGAACAGAAATTAGAATAAATAACCGAGTCAAACTCAAAACGAGCATAAATTAACATAAGTTGGGCTCAAAATCCCTAAGCCTTCCCAAGGCCAGAACATAATTTGCACTTTACTGAAAAATATATAAATGTTTTCACTCTTATAACTTTAATAGATCTAATAATTCACATTTTGATTACTAAATATCAGTATATGTATATTCAAAGGGCACTAGCCCTTTGAATTTCCAATCGAATGAGCCCTTTTTGCAAGTTTTTACGACAAAGATTTCAATAAAAACCTTATATGCCCCCGGACATAACTTATAACCCTTGCCCTGATGACTCTGGGGGGGGGGGAAGTGTCCGGATCAAAGGTATAATTTCCTGAACTTTAAACTGCGTGGAACAAAATGGCTATCTCAACATTTTGATTGGATGTGGTTGGAGAAATGGTAGGCGTGGAAGGGGTGTTAGTTGCCTTCCAATCACTTTCAACTATAAAAAAAGGCACTAACCATTTCAATTTCCAACCGAATGAGCCCTTTTGAAGTTTCTGCGAAAACTCGTTCTATAAAAACCTTATATGCCCCCATGGCATAAATTACAACCCTTGCCCTGAGGGCGGGGGGTGTCTTCAAAGACCTAATTTCCAGAACTTAACAATACGTTGAATAAAATGGCTATCTCAAAATTTTGATTGGATGTGTTTTGGGAAAAGGTGGGCGTGAGAGGAGGGTTAGTTGCCCTTCAATCACTTTCGACTATTAAAAAGGGCATTATCCCTTTCAATTTACAATTGAATGAGCCCTTTTTGAAGTTTCTACGACAAAGTTTTCAATAAAAACCTTATTTGCCCCCAGGGTATAACTTACAACCCTTGCCCTGAAGGCTGTGGGGGAGTTTCCTCCTTAAAAACACAATTTTTATCTTGCAATCAACTACGCTGAACAAAATAGCTATCTCAAAATTTTGATTGGATGTGTTTCGAAAAATGGTGGACGTGGAAGGGGTGTTAGTTGCCTTCCACTCATTTTAGACTATTAAAAAGGGCACAAGTCACACCAATTTCCAATTGCATGAGCCATTGTAAAAGTTTCTTCGACAACTTCTTCGATATGAAGTGCCCTGCTCTAAAGAAAAAATTGCGCCATTGTGCTAACATCGTTCTTATTTGCCCCCAGGGCATAACTTAAAAGCCTTGCCCTTAGGGTTGAGGGGGAATGTCCTCCTCAAAAATATATTTTATAACTGGAAGTCAACTACGCTGAACAAAATAGCTATCTCAAAATTTTGATTGGATGTGTTTGGCGTACTGCTGGGCGTGGGGGGGCTAGTTGCCCTCCAATCACTTTTGACTATTGAAAAGGGCACTAGTCACTCCAATTTCCCATCGAATGAGCCCTTTTAGAAGTTTCTACGAAAAATCCGTCTATACCAAGTGCCCTGGCCTAAAACCATGAAAAAAAAAATTAATAATACATTTAGCCCACATCGTTCTTTACTTAGGCAGCGATATTGCGCTGCCTATGATACATCCTAAAAGAGAAATATATTTGAAATATTAAGGCAAATGAAGGATTAATAAGTGACGATTGTCTTTACGCCTTGGTTATCTTTGCGATGTAAGGACTAGTATCTTTTGCTGATTGATGTACCTGTTAATTCTTTCCGATGTGTTAGGGGATAGGAAAAATTGGTTTTCTCGTCCACTCTGGAGTGAACCGTGCAAGTAAGAATAGATTGCTAGAGCACGGTAGTCTTCTTGTTGGGAACTTCTGCAAATCAGTTTACCTTATATATGACAAAAGAATTTGAAAAGTAAAATTCAGAGACATGTGGTGTATTTTTAAATAAGAATTAGCTGTTAGACGACTCTTGCCTTCAGAAATGTCGGGCTATGGACTTCTATTGACTGGTGTACCATACTCTTATTTTTATAAGCGTTTCTAAATTGAAGTATAATTATGAAAAGCAACACACAGCTTTTTAGAACCAACCAGATTTGATATTATCTTATTGCGAGTTTTGAGAATTTTCATGAGATATGCCATATAAGAGGTTTAGAGGGGTTAACAACTTTAATTTAATATCTATAATGAGAGAAAAATTTTGGACTGAAAATCTAAGACAATTAAGGGACTTCAAATAACTTTTGCTAGTTAGACCGTGGTCATATTTTTCGATGGCGGGCTTCAAAATTTTTATCTTTGGTATCCCTATTGCTCGTTTTCGATATACATGTTAGACTAGCACAAGTAATTTATTTCCCACAAATTTCTTTTGTTTTCCACAAATTCGAGGGAAAAAATTTACCTCCATATATCTACATGGTGATTACAAATAATAATTATTCGTAATGGCAGGGTTTTCGCAATTATTATAGCAGAAGGTAGTTGCAGTTCAGGGTAGATTGATATTAACTTACTATTAGGCTCTATACAATGATATTTTAAGTTTTAATTCGTAACGACACCAACGATTAAATAGTATAAGGTTCAAATTTTTACAGAGCCAATATATATATTTCTTTTCAATCCCTTCTTGTACAATCCTCGACGATGTGTGCTGGCATCTTTTGCTAGTGGGTTTACCTGTTATTGGTTTCCAATGCATTTGAGTATATGAACAATTCTTCCATATCTAATACGGGTAGTAAATTCCAAGTGAGAATAAGTTCTGAGAGGACGGTTTTATAGATTACTAAAATAATTAGAAGGATGGTATAGATTTTACAGTTTTATAGATTACTACAATGATTAGTGTTATGTATGAGAACAACATTGTTGTGGTTAAGGTACAATATGAGGTTAGTAGCTGGTTTCGTATTGAATCAGTAGTTAAGCACGGATGCGTTCTTTCCCTGTTTAAATGGATCCTTTTGAAGAATTTTGTCCTAAGAAGCACAGCAAAGGCTATGGGAGAGCATGGAATAAAGTGGCTTAGACTCTCTCCTAGACTTAGATTATGGTGATGATTTAAGAGTCCTAGATGAAAAGGTTAGCAAGATGAATAAATTCTTTGGAGGTTTTGAGATTTCATTTTTCAGGGTGAAGATCGATCAAGTGAAAAGTTTCATTAGTCCAATGATAAAAGGACCTTCTGCAAATTAGTTCACCTTTTACTTGATCAGAAGAATTAGGGAAAAAGGTATAAAAGGCAGTTAAGGGAGATTTAATTAAGAATTGAGAAGGATTGGGCAATCACATTTTAAGACAACGATAGGAATTTCAATTACGAATTTGTTGTTAGACTATGGCCGATTAAGAGATAAACTTCTATCTAATGTTATACCTTTCTTTTATTTTTAGCTGGGTTTATCTATATTTGTATAGTTACGAAAAGCGACTGAATGATCTATACTATCAAATAGGTTCAACAACATTATACTGCAAGTTCTGAAATCTTTCATGAGATACATCATTTAAAAGACTCCAAATGCTTAAAAATTTCACTTTTAAATGCAGACGTTGAATTCGGATTAAAAGTCCGAGAAAATCTGAGAAATTCTGAATGAGAAATTCTGAGGAAATCTGAAAAGTCTGAGAAAATTTAGAAACTTGAAAATAAAATTATGCTGATAGACTATGTGGCATCTTTGTCCATAAGGAGCTTGCAACTTTTCCTAGTTGGTGTACGGATTCACTAGTTGCTGAAACGCATTTTAAGCTGAGGTAAATATTGTTTTCTTTTTTATAATATTCTTTGTTCCAATACATTTCAGGGTAAGAAGTTTTGCCTCCATGCAGTTACGTAGCGATTACAAACAAAAAGGCATAACAGACTGACATAAGAGTCATTATAATAAAGAGTAGCTGCAATAATATGACTCCAAAAAGTTAGAAGAGTTAGAAGAGACATTAGAAGCGACTATTAGAAAAGTTAGATACAAACGCTACTACTACTTTAGTGTCCATCTATATGATGATATTCCCATTTTAACCCGCACTGATGATGATACTAACATTTAAAAAGGATAAGGTTCAGCTATTTGAAATTCAATATATCTATATTTTTTTCATTACCATCTTCAATGATGATCTTTGACAAAGAGAGGTTAGCACCTTTTGCTACTGGGTATTATTCTTTCAATGCATTTTAGGGAGCGAAACATTCGGTTCAATGTCAACTACGGAGAGGGACCTGCAAGTAAGACTAGATCTTTGAGGAAGGTTTTATTTAAAGATGAAGTGTTAAAGACCTCAGTTTACATTTTTTTTCTGTTGTCCCGTCCAGATTTATCCTCGGTCTGGGAAGTTTAATGAGGCATTTCCGTACCCACTGCAGTGCCATCTTCAAGTTGTGTGAGTTGAATCTGTAGATGTTTCATTTGTAGGTCATTTGGTGGTAGGATGTGTCAAAATTAAGTCTGTCAAGCATTAACCACCCAAAGTCTGATATCGATAACGGAGAAAACATAGCAATGGGTAACATACTTGTACCTAGTATGTTACTATATTTTATTTGTTTATAACACGTTTAAGGGTACAATACAAATAATCATTTAAGGTTCTACTCTCTGTAAAGTAAATAAAATATTTCAAAATCCATTTCTCGGACTCCAAAATAGAGTATTGCTCCTGCAACACTTTTGCCGGTGAAGCCGCCAAATACTTCCTACAACACTTTACATTGCCTTAGCAACATTATTCTAGCTTTAGCTGATTTTGAAGATATACATATTTAAACGAAACTTTTAAATGAAATTAATTTAAAGAAACTTTTCTTTAAACTAAGTGTGTTAAAGAAATGTACCCTGATGCTTCCTTAAAACCAATTTTGATTCCACAAAAGAAGAGGTGATAATGATCAAATATACAATAAATGGTTAGGTTGATACCGTATTTGGTCATTTGGTGGTAGGATGTGTCAAAATTAAGTCTGTCAAGCATTAACCACCCAAAGTCTGATATTCTTTTTAACTGGTTAAGTTTTTTTGTGTGTAGGTGTTACAAATCTAGTTATTGGCTTTGATTAGTAAAGATGTTAGTACCGCTGAAAAGAGGGGCTCCGGGATTAGAAAATAACAAAAAAGAAAGAAAAAGAGACCATATTGCAGGCTAATAGATGTTTTAACCTATTGATGAGGTTGTTTTAACAACCTCATTTTTGAACATTGATTTAGTAATATTTTCTGCAACATTTCTTCTTCCCCCTTATTGCAGAGATGTTGTAAATTTTGTTCTAGCTAGCGTTAAATGTCTTTGGAGACTTTCTGCTCTTATCACTTCCTGTTGATACTGTCAAGAACTTAGCTTCATCAAAACGATTATTTGCAAGGACTTTTTTTGTAGGAAGAATCAAGGGAAGTATTCGCAAGAAATTAACAAGTGAAATCGCCAGAAGGAAAACATGGAAGCCAACCATTCCAGATTTGGTACAACTCATGTTAGAAGCCAGAGAATCGGACAAAGAAAAGGTAAACATTGAAAGAAGAAAATTAATGAAACCATATGGAATTTTTCCATATCCATTTTCCATATTCCATATCCATTTTCCATATCCATATCCATATGGAATTTTTCCATATGGGCTGAAGTCTGATACGGCTATCCAGCGCTAAAGTCAGGCCTTTAGAACGATTGTGTGTTTTTCAAAGATTTGCCACATAATCACAGACACATAGTTTTCTATAGTTGAAAGTTGCAGCTTAAATACTAAATGAATAATACATTTAGAAAAAATTGGAGCGTATAAGATAACTAAGTAAAAAAAAACTTTTCTAAAAGAAGGTTTTCGAAGAAAAACAAAGAGCCATATTAAAAATTAAGAAATAAAGAATTATTGAAAATCATATAATAATCCAAACTTAACACAACCAGAAATTACTATCAAAGGATAAATGAAACCAAAAAACGGACAGAAATTAAAATAAATATTCACATCAAACATAAAGATAACAGATACTGATGTAAATGAATAGCTATATCTCAAAACGAGTAAAAAAAAGACTTAATTCAAAGTAAAAAAAAAAAACAGAAGTAACCACAAACAGAAGTTTTGCTACTGCCCCATCCCCCTCATCGCAAACCTTCTAAAGTCTATTGCATCAACTTTTTTTTATTGGAAACTAGAAGTCTTTTGAAGAATGTATTTTACTTTTAAGACATTGACAATAAGAAAAATTCAGTATGAAAATCAAGATGACTAGAAGGTAATAATTAAAATAAACTGAATATTTAGAGAATAGTAAAAATTATTTCCTTGAAATGCACGGAGAGTATAGATTTTTTGAAATATTGCTGGTGATTATAGTGAGTGATCAGTGTTTAACAAGTATTGGAAAGTTGGGGTCAATTTCTATCGCTAGCGATAAAGTATGCGCATAGTTTAAGCACGGTACATGTACAGTGTGAAGATTTTGTTTACAAAATATAAGTTAGTTACTCAATAAAAATTATTATTAATATTATTATTATTTTCACTATTATTACAAAAAAAAATTAAAAAAAGACTCACACAAATTCAATTATAATTCCAGCCCTATACTTGCTTGTTTGCTGTTCTAATTACATAAACAAATTGTATCCTTTAGTACAAATTGTGGTACATTCCGAAAGTTAAGAAACGAGTACAATATAAAACCATTCGCGAAGTCCTCAAACTGTCTTCAATCACGAAGACAACAGTACTGCACTAGGATTGAACACAAAAGACTGCAACTTGCACTGAAAGGATAAGATACTTATACTGCTGGATTATTCATTGTCAGATCTATCAATTCACCAACCCAAAATTACCTTGTTACTTACACTTTATTTTTTTTTACACTTTATATATTACAAACTTATTTCAGAATGATCTAAAATAGCTCAATAAATGGGATTCTTTTTCTATTTCCGATTGATTTTGAAACCAGTTCAACGTATTTTTCAACCTAAAAAAAAATTAAAATTTTATAAAATTCAAATTGAAAACCCTTCACGAATAAAAATTCAAATTCAAAACCTTTCACGGGTTCTTCACCCTGTCTTCATTCGCGAACGCAGAAGTACAGCACTAGTGTTTAACATAAAAGACAGGAACTTGCACCGAAAGGATAAGATACAATGCTGGATTCATCATTTTCAGATCTATCAATTCACCTAGCCAGAATTACCTTGTTGCTTAGACTTTATTTTAGAGAGTGATCCAAGCTAACTCAGGAAATGGAATTTTTTCTATTTCTGCATGTATCCTGAACCCTGTTTAACATAGTTTTCAATCTTAAAAAAAAAATTCAAAATTGTAATTCGGTAGGTCGTTAGAAGTGAATTGACGATTTAGTAATTCATCGATGACATCGGTACAATAAAACTGTATAAATCAGGGGCGAATCCAAGATTTTTTTTTTGGGGGGGGGGGGCAAAATAGGTTGATCCGATAAAAAAATTAGGGGGCGCGAAATAGGTTGATCCGATAAACTTACGTTAGGAGCAAGTTTAATTAACGCAAACTTGAACTAATTAAGTAAATTACACTACTTTAGACTACACTAGGGGGGCACGTGCCCCCTCGCTCCCCCTGGATCCGCCACTGGTATAAATAAAACTGTATAAAACAATAGAACTGTACACAATAAACTGTATAAAAAAAATAAAACTGTATAAAACAATAAAACTGTACAATAAAACGGTACAATAAAACTGTATAAAACAATAAACCCAGTAATTACATCGGTACAATAAAACTGTAGTTTACAGAAAAACAACGTTCAGAAACTTGCACAGAGAACATAAACCTTACTTACTTAAACCTTAGAATAAATTTTACTTTACGTAGTACAAAGACGATTTTCGTGAAGGTTGCTGTGCTTTTCACTGGCCTTTCTACTAGCGGGCAGTTGTTGGACTGATATTCGCGAGCGGGAGGAATTCAGGTAGACTTCGAATGCGAATTTATTTGCTTTTGGAAAAATTTTCTGTCAAGTAGTTTTTAATACCGAACTCAAATTATTGCTATCATTGAAAACAGCTTTGAAAACAACAATGAATTTATTTTTTTTTAATGTTGTTAATTAATAATATCCTGGAATGAACAGCAATGGTGAAAAATTTGTCGAATTCTAACTAAGACAGAGCTACCGTACCAGCATATCGGGAAAAGTTGATCGGAACAATCTAAGCCTGAATTCCAAACAGTAATAATTTATTTTCCAAACGATATTTTTTACTAGACTTAAGCCAGTTTAGCTTTTCGTGATCGCTAATCCTTTTGCCATTAAGACACATCTTGTCAATAACATCCCCTATGAGTTTTTAACCTCGTTTTTAAAGGTTGTTTAAAAACGATACGTTAATCGCAAAGGGGTATTTTGGGACTACAGTGTGTGAAAGACCAAGAACTGCTGTTTCACGCAACTGGTTGCACCAATGACTGATTACTAACATTTGCTTCTGTCTTAAAAAGGGTGCTTTAATGTCACTGATTTGGTATGTGAGGTTATCGCCATATTTCTTATTAGCAAACCACATTACTCCCTGAGCGTATGTCAGAATCGGAAGCCGAATAAACCCCGCCAAATTTACTCTATTTTGTATTTACCTATTGCACAGTACACATATCTAGATATATGCACTGTGACTTAACGCTGCTATGTCAGATTTTTAGCCACTTAAAAGAACGTACAACTTGCAGCTTCTGTAATATGATGACGAAACGATCAAAAATGGGGGTTTTTAAGACCAAACGAACAAGCTAAAAAAAAGAATATTTTGAAAGTACAACCGCCTTTCGATAGAAGAGAGGCGCTTGTGATTTCACAATATTCGTTTTGTGTTTTTTTTCTTCAGTATTTTCGTTTGGCCTTAAAAACCCTATTTTGGATCGTTTCTTCTTTGTATTTCTTCGTTTCTTCTTCTTTATATGGCTTGCCAATGTGGTTTAAGAAATTAAGTGCTTCTGCAAAATGAAACTTTCAGCAAATAAAAGAACAAAAGTTTTTTAATCGCTAGATTTTTCTCAAATTAACTGTGCTTTTCTCTGTGGTCATGCCTTAATTGGTCTTAAGATGGTTAATAGTTGAAAGCAGTTGTTATTTCATCATTTATTTATTATCACCAGAAAACTTTCTTTGAAAGCTTTCATTTAACTTTTTATAATTGAAAACATTTATAATTTCTGAATATCTACTTTTCAGCTAACTTTCTGTTGTTTAGACAACCACGTTATTACCACAATACGTTTGTGTAGGAGGCAACTTCAAATACCTTAGCCTATACAATTTACTTTCTCGAGTTATTTCCAGAAATAAAAAAGAACAATTTATTATTAAATTAGATCGTTAAATTATTTATGATAATATTTTCTTTTATTATTCAAATGAGATAGATGAGATATGCATTTATTAAAAAAGAAAACAAACACTATTCGCCTTTCGCGTGCCAAGAAAGGCAATAAGCTTGAAAGGGCAAGCGAGGTTATCACTCTCAGCTAACTAAAACAACATTCATACCATGCAACTCAACACACAAGAAACTCATCTGATGAAGGAATAAAGGAAAAAAAAGAGAAAGAGAAAAAGACAAGAAGTAGATAAAAAAAAGCAAAGTTAATCAGGGAAATACCTTAAATAGAATGACAACCTGGAGGGGGCTTGACACCAAATTCACTCACGAGATAAAAGAAACTTCTTTGCCCGTGACTTGAAAGCCGGACTATGCGCACTTTCCACACACTCGGGCAATATATTCCAAACATGGGGACCATAATGGCGAATCACAAAAGATGCCCGAGTGGTGCTCCTAAACTCATGAGTTAAGTTATCAGCTTTTCTTGTATTATGATCATGACGGTCTCTATTAAAAGTAAAAAGATTTTCAAAAGCAGGGGTGAGCAGCTGATCCAAATATTTATACGAGAAAATCGCGACTTGGTAATCTCGAATTTGGGATACATCCATTAACTTATTGTTTTTAAAATGCTCATGAGCAGGAACCTCATCAGAATCATCAAATTCAGATAATAATTTTACAGCTCTATTCGGAAGTTTTTGTACTCTTTTGAAATATGTTACAAAATTGCTTGCCCATATAGAGTATCCGTAGCTAATATATGGGTAAAATATAGAAAAATAACTAGGATCGTTTGGGACTAGATTTTTAATTCTTCGCATCACCCCAATGCCTCTGCTTAATTTTTCAACTATTGTACTTGAATGGTTTTTCGACGACAGGTTTTCATCAATTAAAAACCCCAAATACTTCGTTGTTGCTACTCTCTTTATCACATTTTCTTGAACCGTGATATGGTCATTTTCAGCACTAGACGAAAGTCTAGAAAATATCATGAATAAAGTTTTAGAAAAGTTTAGGGTCAACATATTTTGCTGAGAAAAAGTTAGAAATTCAGAAACTGCACTATGAATTTTATTATATAAAAATCAAGTGAAGGCGTTGCCAGAAAGAGAAAAGTATCATCTGCAAACAAGATGGCACCAGCCTCTGACAGGTAGTGTTTCACTCGATCAATGAAAATAATGAATAGTAGAGGTCCCAGGATTGACCCTTGTGGGACCCCGCTCTCTATTTTCTTTTTTTAAGATAAAAATGACCCATTCTGAACTATCGGATACCGATTGTGTAGATACGATGAAAACCACTCCAGACTTGAACCCTTCACCCCAATCGAGTCAAGAGCTTGAATTAGCTCTGAGTGGTCCACCGTATCGAACGATTTTTTCATATCCAAAAACACAGCTGTGGTAATGAGACCAGCTTCAAATGCATCACTAATCCAATCAACCAATTTCAGAACTGCTATATCCGTAGATAGCCCTTTTCTGAACCCAAATTGATTTTCCATTAGAATTTTATTCTTTTCAATATAATACCTAAACTGGGCATGTACCACTTTCTCATATAACTTAGAGAAAAATGGGAGAATAGATATAGGTCTTCGATTCGAGGGGTCTTTTTTCTCTCCTTTATGAAGAGGAACCACTCTTGCAATCTTTAGTGCTTCCGGGAAGACTCCAAGATCTAGAGAAAGGTTGATGAGGTGCGTCAAGACAGGTAAGTCACTCGTTTTTGCGGCTTTTATGAGTTTCAGGGAAAACTCATCCATCCCGCTAGAGCTTGACTTCATAGTACCCAGGAATCGTGCCACTTCCGGTTCCGAATATCTTGCAAACTCAAAGGAATTCTGACTTGCAGGCTGTCGTTCAACGACAGATCCAAAACTCGCAGAATTGCGTAGTTTAGCCCGCGCTTGATCGCAAAGTCTTTTTCCTTCATTTGCTAAATAACCACACAGAAATTCAGATATGTCTTGAGAATCAGCTAGACGACCTTCTGTTGTCTCCATGACTCTCATCTCCTCCTTACTATGAAATTTACCCAAAAGTTTATTTATTGTTTTCCATGTATTTTTCATATTCCTTTGATTTTCATGAAATTCATTTTGGAAATAAAGTTTCTGAGCATTCTGTTTTACTGAATTTAAAAATATTCCGAAATCTTTTGAATTTTATAAAATTATCATCTGATTGATCCTTTAAATAATTCACATAAAGTTTGTTTTTCTGCTTCATTGAAACTAGAATAGCTTTTTTTATCCATGGTTTCTTAGGAAAATTTCTATTAGGGTTTATTCTTCGCAAGGGACATGTTTCATTCATTACATTCGTCACTATATCTCACTGAACAGGTCATATGCAGTATCTGGACACTTTTCCTTTATTACACGCGAGAAATTTGTTTCATCCATCATATTTGCTAAACTCTTTAGGTTTTTATTATTCATTTCACGGTAAAACGAAGCCCTTTCATTTCGTTTCTTTTCCTTTGACTTATTCAGCTTTATTTTACTTATTAAAAGAAGGTGATCCGAGCCGTCGGACACAACCACATCTGCTGAGGATCTTTCAAACAATCCACCATTAACGAAAAAATTATTAATTAAAGATGCCGAGAGATGCGAAATCCGAGTTGGAATAGTCACAAGAGAAAAATAGTCACGTAATCCTATCAAATTGACAAAATTTGAACTTTTTGCTCGTTCTAGTAAATCTATATTAGAATCTCCAATCGTAAATTTGTTTTGATTTTCATTATTATTTCCATTTTTCAGTGGTTCAAATTCGTCAAGAAAAAAACTAACATTACATGATGGATTTTTGTAAATCAATCCCAAAATCAAGTTCCTTTCCCCTTCATTTTATTTCAATGAAAAGTGTTTCGATCCTACCTTCAAGCCACAGGGAAACGTCATCCCTAACCCAATATTGGGTACCTTCATTAGTCAAAAGGCCTAGACCGCCCTGCTCCATGGTTGTCCGTTCTCTTCGCTCGCAAATATATCCTGGGAAAGAAAAATCCCATGGCAGTGACTTACTAGAAACAAATGTCTCACAAAGGCCTACAATAGACGGTTTCTTATCTTTCGAACTTAAAATCTCTCATAAAGAAGAATATGCCGTTCTTAGATCTTGACAATTCCAGAAAACGATCGCTCTTTCTGCACTCGCAGGATTTGAATACTCATAAAGATTATTCGGATTCAGATAATTACTTGGGCGACATTTCAACGAAAAATTATCGATGCATTCATTATCCCCCGCAAGTGTGTCACGAGCTTGGCTTCCAAGAATAAACCGTTTTTTTTTCAAATTCATTCAAAGGGTCATCATTTATATTCCCACTCATTGAAGAGGGTGACTACCTTTACGAAAAAAAAAAAACAGAAAAAAACATACTGATAGGCAGAAAGAAGAAGGAAAAAGAAAGAGAGAAGAAAAGAAAAAAAAAACATGAAAGGAACTGAAACTTTGGCTATAAAATACAAAAGGGAAAACAAGCATACAAGTAATTCAACAACACAAAATTATATGAATTTTTATATGGTTATTATATGGATTTTTTTCCAAAAATCATCCCGTTATTCGACCAAACATTTCTGTTTCCAAGCTTACTCTTAGCCAAGTCAAGAATCTGCTTCTTTTTTAATTTTAGGTACTCGGTGACATAAATTCCTTTTCAGAAAACAAACAAAATCCAAAAAAAAATTATAAAAATAAAAAAAATAAATCATCCATCAAATAAATCCATCCAACTCAATCCAGAGACATCAACTCCAAGGGAAACCGAAACAAAAATCTTAATTACTAGCTTGAAAATCTCTGACATAATTTTTGAACATACCAAACGAGTGGCAGCATCGTGCAGACACAGGGAGCGTGTTCCAAATCCTGTTGCAAGTTGTCAGAGGGTCAAAGTCAGACCTCACTGTTTCCATGCTTACTATTAGCCAAGTCAAGAATCTGCTTCTTTTTTGATATTTGGTACTCGGTGACAAAAATTCTCGACCGCGCAAGCTTTGACTTACATGCAAACACTTTTCTTGCAATTTCAGCAGACTTGAACGCAACCAACACAGGCCCACGACGCTTTTTTGTATTTACAATGGTGTCTGAATCAGTAAAATTTGCTCGAAATTTAAATACAGAAACTATTGCGGTCGAAGAAAAATCAGAAAATTTGCATTTTATCTGTAATCACATTCAATACACACTCAGAGATGGGAAGACCCCCACAATGGTCAACACCATAAAATACGAGCTAATTCTGTCATTTTTCCTGCTCTATATCATCAAGACAGGTTTCAAGCTGTTCAACCCTATTTTCCAGGGCTAGGTTCGCGTTTTGGAGAGCCCGTTGTTTGTTTTCAATCTCATCAAACTTAGTCGAATACTGAACGAGTATAGAGTCGTGAATCAGAGAAACGATAGAGTCAACCATATCCGCACTATTTGACATCCCACCTTTGAAAAAAAAATCCATCAAATAAATATCCAACTCAATCCAGAGACATCAACTCCAAGGGAAACCGACAAAAAACCTTAATTACTAGCTTGAAAATCTCTAACATAATTTTTGAACATACCAAACCAGTGGCAGCATCGTGCAGACACAGGGAGAGTGTTCCATATCCTGTTGCATGTTGTCAGAGGGTCAAAGTCAGACCTCACTGATGGAGTATGAAGAATCTGTAAATTGCTGGAAGTGCGGAGAAGATAAGTCGATTGATCAGAAACAAAAGATATATTATTACATAGAGCAGCAGAAAGATGGCCGTGCAACTGTAAAAAGATGAAAGAAGAACAAGAAAGAAAATAGAGAGATTTCAAATCAAGTAAGGGTTTAAAGTGAAGATCGGTTGGTTTCCTTAATAAGAGTCCTTGCTTTATCATAAAGTTTTGAAAGTTGCATCAGAGACGTGGGAAAATTTGACATCCAAATAACAAAACAATATGAAACATAAGACTGAACTAGGCTGTAGAGCAAGATTCTAAGAATCAACCCTGGAAATATGTGTTTGAGCTTTCTACGGATTCTAAGACTCCTGGAGACTTTCATTTTAATCAGGTCAATATGATGCTTGAAGGAAAGATTTTCGTCGAGTAAGATGCCTAGGAATCGAACGTAACGAGCCCTAGGTCTACTGAGAGAACCTCTTGACACGTGTATTTCATTTAAGTCAGGGCAAGCCTTTGAAACTCAGGAGAAAATGAGAAAAAATTACTTCCCGACATTTAAGACAAGATAATTTACATCAAACCATTGGATAACTCTTTCAAAAAGGGCATTTATCTTTGAACTATTATCTTTATAACTATTAACTATTTAGCATTGCTAAAACAAGGCAGTATTGATAAGTCATAGTAAAAAAACTTTAATCTGTAATTTTTTTATGTATTTCTATATGTTCTTAAGTCAGATATAACTAAATGCTCGTAAACGTAGTTCTGTTGCAAAGTTCATAACAACATTTATTTTTTCAGCTAACGTTCTACCTATCGGACAACCATGTCATTGCTAGCTCAATATTTGTTCTTCTTGGAGGCTATGAGACAACTTCAAACGCCTTGGCCTATACAACCTACTGTCTTGCGTTATTTCCAGATATACAAGAAAAACTTTATGAGGAAATTAGAGAGTTTTTTCCTGTAAGTATATATTATTTTCTAGTTATCTAACGAAAGTATGCATATAAATTTTACTGATATACATACTTATGGTTAACATAAAATAAAAGCTATTTTTAAGAGGGGAAAACTTTAATAATAAATGTTGACAGAATGTCCACACGCATTATGCATTAATCAATAGACAAGTACATTTTTTAATATAAAAACTTTTTCACGTAGTGTCAGGGAATGTAGACTAAACAAAACAAAATTTTTCAAAAAGGTTAAAGATTATCAAGTTTTCTATTTTCTTTTGTGAATATAAATATAATACTAATTTTAATCAGTCAGGCTAAAACCAACCTAAAAATGAAACCAGAATATAAAACAGTTCGTGGTAAAAAAAACTGTAAGTAAGGAGCGACCCGGCTCAATAGTAATCGAAAATCTAAAAACGGAATTTTAATACCAATAGGTACATCAAAAGAATCAGATTTTTATGCTGATCTAAAATATATAAGTTTCCCCAAGTTTAATTTTACCCATCAAAAATTGCGCGTCTGAAAAAATTTGCCTTATTTTTCAAAAAAGAAAAAACACCCCCTAAAAAACATAGAACTTTAATGAAAATCACACCATCAGATTCAGCGTATAAGAGAACCCTACTATAGAAGTTTCAAGCTCCTATCTGCAAAAATGTGGAATTTTGTTGTTTTCTTTTTTCCCGAAGAAAGATCACGGATGCGTTTTTAAACAAAATATCAAACAGTTCGTGGTAACGAACTGTAAGTAAGGAGCGACCCGGCTCAATGGTAACTGAAACTCTAAAAAACGGAATTTTGATACCAATAGATACATAAAAAGAATCAGATTTTAATTCTGATTTCAAATATATAAGTTTCATTAAGTTTAATCTTACCCATCAAAAGTTACGTGCCTGAGAAAATTTGGTTGATTTTAGAAAAAAGGGGGAAAGACCCTCTAAAAATCATGGAATCTTGATAAAATTCCTACCATCACATTTACCGTATAAGAGAACAAACCTGTATAGGTTTTAACCACCTATATGCAAAATTGTGAAATTTGGTATTTTTTGCCAGAAGAAAGATCACGGGTGCGTGTTTATGTGTTATTTTTTATTTTTTTTTTTTTTTTCCCAGGGGTGATCGTATTGACCCAGAGGTACTAGAATATCGTGGGAGGGCTCATTGGAACGGAAATTAAAAGTTCTAGTGCCCTTTTTAAGTTACCAAAAAAAATGGAGGGCAACTAGGCCCCCTCCCACGCTCATTTTTTTCCCAAAGTCACCCGATCAAAATTTTGAGATAGCCATCTTGTTCAGCATGGTCGAAAATATGATAAAAATGTCTTTTAGGATGACTTGATCCCCCAAAGTCCCCAGGGGGAGGGCTGAAAGTTATGAACTTCACTCAATGTTAACATATAGTATTGGTTATTGGGAAGTATACATACTTTTTAAGAGGAGATTTTTTCTGGGAGGTGTGGGAAGGCGCGGGTCGGGGGCGAGAGGGAAGGAACGTTCCATGACGGAAGTTTGCAGGGGGGCAGGGACATGGCTATGAAGGGGGCGCCGGATTTCCCAGCATTATTAAAGAAAAAGATCAGGAATTAAATAAAAAAAAACAAGTTTTTCAACTGATCAACTGATTGTGATTAAGAGGTCATTTTTAAAGAAATGGAAAAAAATTCGAACTATAGATTAAAGAGCAGGGTATTGACTAGGGGGCGAACCCCCTAATATACGTGTTAAAAATTTATGAATATAGAAGTTCGTTACGTAAGTTAATTCTAAGTTACGTATATTTATTACTAATAAAAACGTTCGTAAATAAAATTAAACAAGTTTCGAGAAAGCCATTTAACCAAATATAATATGCAAATTTTGTTTTAATTATTCATGTACGGTGAGCCAAAATCAAAACCTGCATTAATTCAAAAACGTTCAAAAATTAAATAAAAAAAACAAGTTTTTTAACTGAAAGTAAGGAACGACGTTAAAACTTAAAACGAACGGAAATTATTCCGTATATGAAGGGGGCTGTCCCCTCCTCAACGCCTTGCTCTTTACGCTAAAGTTTGACTTTCTCACAAATCTATTTTTTAAACAATAAAAAAAAACTTTGGCGTAAAGAGCGAGGCGTTGAGGAGGGGACAGCCCCCTTCATATACGGAATAATTTCTGTTCGTTTTAAGTTTTAACGTCGTTCCTTACTTTCAGTTAAAAAAACTTATTTTTTTTATTTAATTTAACTAAAATCGGTTGGGACGCCGTTAAACTGGAAATGTCCCTGATCAAATTCTATTAAAAAATTATTTCCAAATACTGAGTAAACGTTATGAATTTTAAAATTGCGACGAAGATCACACTGCCTTTCCATAACAAGCAACAAAAGCACGAAGAACAATAGGGATATATCCACTATCTTACAAATTTTTGTAAGACAGTGGATATAAATTTGAATGAATATTTCGGCCCTATGTCCAAGCGGTGGGCGCGTCCTTCTCCGGGTTACTGGTAAATATTTATGTGGAACATATTGAAAATTGGGCATTAGATTCGTATTTTTTTAAACATATCTTTTGGGGACGTTACATGGATGACGTGATTTCACTATGGAATTAAATGAACTTATGGGTTTTTTAGATCACCTTAATACATATGATAGAAATTTACAGTTTACTTTAGAAATCGAAAGAGCAAATAAAATCCCATTCCTAGATGTGTTAATTGTTCGTAGCTTTGATAAACTCAATTTTACTATTTATAGAAAACCAACACAAAATAATAGGTATTTACATTTTAAGTCAAACCACCCCACCCCCAAGTTAAAAGAGCTGTCGTAATTTCTCTCGTTGATCGTGCCCAAAACATTTGTTCTGATTCCCACATCACAGCTGAACTAAACTTTATCAGGGACATACTTTTCGGAAATGGGTATCCTATTTTATTTATTAATAGTGTAATTAACTGTAGACTGAAAAGACACTCCCGTAAAATTAATGATAATTTACCATGTGAGATTTATGATAAGCCCACAAACATAATTTACCTTCCCTAAATCCCAAAAATCACTATAAATCTTAAAAAAGTTTGCACACAAAATAATCTGTATGTAGTATTTGCCAATAATTTCAAAATCATTAATTTCCTAAATTCTAGTAAAGATAAAACCCCAGCTACTCGCCGAAAAGGGGTCTATCAAATGGCATGCGATTGTGGCAAATACTATGTAAGTAGAACCCACCAAAATTTAGAGAAACGTATTCAACAGTATAAGAATGATATTGTCAAAGCTCTAATTCCTAATATTTCTACTGCTCCATTTGATTCTGCTTTAGGTAGCCATGTATTTGAAAATCCTAGCCACAATATACTTTTTGGTGAATCTAGCCCTTATTAGTAATGACCTAGGAATAAAACAGGTAGTCCGAGAAGCAATTTAAATCAGACTTAAGATTAATAATAATATTTCCTTAAATAGGGACTTGGGTGAATACACACTATATACTCTATACACAAATTTAATTAAAAATGATCTTACAAAATATTAAAAAAAAAACAATAGACATTAACACAGAACCGGTCACAAAAAAACCTTTGAGGTTAGCTGCCAAATAGCCTGGATTAGCAATAAGAAAGTGTTTTTAAATTATTTTTCTTTCATTTCATTGAATCGCCTTGTTTTACCTCATTTTATATCAGTCGTGGTTTGAGTTCGCTGAAGAAAGGATGCTGGGACTGCTTTGAAAAAAAAAAAATTTGATCGGTCCCAGGTTGTTGTGAGTCTTTCTTCTTTTATATATTTTCGTCTTGCTGAAGACGGCCCTTGGACATAGGTTCGAAGAATTCATTCAAAGTTATATCCACTGTCTTACAAAAAGATTTCCCTACTGTTCTTCGTGCTTTTGTTGCTTTTTATGAATTCTTCGACTGTCAATTTCACTTGTTGTAGGCCACTATTACTAACCTAGGCTAATTTTACTTGATCGAACTTTTTCGGTTAAAGTTTACGTTCTAATAAGAATAGATGCAGTTGAAAGGGATGGGAATTTACATTTTATCGTTTAGGCTTCTGGATAAAAAAAAAATACTGAAGGGTCATAGCGAATTACATAAAATTCTGAAAATCCTGTGAGAACTATGATTCTTAATGTGGGAGCTGGGGGAACTAAAATCGTGAAAATGTGGGAATGTGGGTACTAAAATTCTGTAAATACTTTGAAAAACGACACAAGGTTTCGAGAAGAGTGGCTAAAGACGGCTTTGAATATTCTTTTCTATGCTTGACAAATTCTTAAAGTGCAAATTAAGCTCATGTAAGCTAAGCTCCTAACCTAAAGGAACTCTTGAAGAACGCTAAAAAATTCTTAAGCAATTAGCTTGCGGAAGCCTGTCAGCGTTCATGAAAAAAGGAAACACGGGGACACTACTGCTACCCATTCAAAAAAGCAATTTTCCTTGTTTTTTTGAAGGAGGAGCACTCAAGACTTCCAGACTTTTCGGCTATAGCGACTGCAGCGGTACAGTTTTTATCTTTATCCATCACCATGATTATTTTAGTCCATTTTGTCATATAATTCTTTTAAATTAATGAGACAGCGTTTGAGAATATACCGCAAAGCATTCGAAATTCATTAAATGTAGAATCTGACTGGATTCAACTTCAGTATGCATTGCCTAAGAAAAAAGATAATGTTTAGGAAGGAGAAAAAAAAATTTCAAATATATTTTATATATTTATATATATTTTATATTATATTATATATTTATATATATATATTTTATATTATATATTTTATATTTCGAATAACAATTTTGACCAAATCAGCCAAGCCACAGTTGTTTTCCTTCCTTCTATAGCAAAGGTGTGTGAAAATCGTGTTATGAGAGGCTAATCAAATAATATTTGCAGAAAATTTTCGGAGTCGGGGCAATTATGTTTAATGTTTCAGGAGGCGGAAGCAGTGTTGGAATTAGTGGTAAAGTGGACCGACTCCACAGCTTTGCTGCTTACTTTCAGTTGAAAAACTTGTTTTTTATAGATTTAATTTCTGATTTTTTTTTAAATAATGCTGGGAAATCCGGCGCCCCCTTCATAGCAATGTCCCTTCCCCCATGAAAACTTCCTTCATGGAAAGATCCTCCCACATTTGGAGGAGTAGGAGTAGGGAGTAGCCTACTGCGTAAGGAGTAGCCTACTGCCCAAACATAACAAATAATTCCTGCTCGTGAATATTTTCAGTTCATGCATAATTTCATGAAAAATAAAGTTAATCAAACGTTAATATAAAGTTAATCAAATAATTTAAATAATAATTTAAATAATAATTTAAATAATTTTAATAATACTTAAATAATAATCAAATAATATGAGAGGCTAATCAAATAATTTGATTAATAAAGTTAATCAAAAGTTAACGTTATCTGAGTAAGTAATTCTCTCTTCAGCAACTCATTAAACAAACAAGCTTCTGTCATCAAATGTCATCACATAAAACAAACAAGAGGCAAAATCACTTTAAAAAAAAAAAATGATCGTTTATACGGCAGAAGTACAATCAGAATCTGTCGAATTCTGAAACGGGGCTCAAAAAACGGGGATCCAAATAATTTTCCCTGGTCGGCTCAAAACTTATATCCTTTATTCTTTGGGCCAAGACAGGTCTTATGCATAAGAAAAATAGAAGAAAAAATTTGGGACTCCTCCAAAAAAGGGCCAAGTAAAGAGAGCAAAATTCCATACTCCTTCCTCCTTAAATCCGCAGGTATTGCCACGTTAAAAGAAAGGAGAGTAAATATATATTATATATATATATATATATATATATATTTATATATATTTTATATATATAAATATATCAAAATATATCAAATGTTACAAATTACCTTCCTCTTAACTAAGCAGAATCTTTTTTTTCGTATCTTAAAGTTTTCACAAAACCGCCTCATAAAGACGAAATCGAACCATATTTCCCTTAAAAAACGTCAAGAATTCGATAATAGAATTTTTTAGCAAGCTTTCTTAAAATTTATTTCCTGCCCGATGTTTCGTTTAGTTAATTGAAACCAAATCAAGAAAATAGTTTTTCAAAGAAAAGTAAACAGCTAGGTCTATATTCAAGCAAATACGAGCTTGGACGGACCCCCTGAGTTTTGTCTTCTCTTCAAGTTTGGTATTAAATGCAAAAAAAGACATTTTCAACTTAAAGTAAGAAGCAACAATAAAACTTGAAACTAAAAGAAATTATTCCGTATATCAGGGGGGTTGTCCCCTCCTCAATACCTCACTCTTTAAGCTAGTTTTCTTAGAACTTTAAAAAATGCTTTTAATTTAGTGGCCCTTGTGTTTCAGGAATCATTCTTAAGGGTTCGGGACAAAAATTCCAACTTTACCATAAAGTGCGAGGCATTGAGAAGGGGGAAACCCCTCTGATATACAGAATAATTTATGTTCGTTTTAAGTTTTACTGTTGCTTCTTACTTTCAATTGAAACAATTTGTTTCTTATATTTAATTTCTGATCGTTTTTCAAATGATGCCAGGAAATAAAGCTTTCCTCCATGGAAAATTCCCTCTCCCGCACAAAATTTTGCTAAACAAACCTCCTCTCACGAAAAAGCATAACAGAACCCCCATACATCCACCTGGAAGATACCCACCGGACGATTCCATCCTTGCTGAATATCTTTCAAGAAATTTTCTCGAATTTTTTTTTCCAAGGG
Source organism: Artemia sp. Qi Xiang Cuo (assembly GCF_049724085.1). Lineage (NCBI taxonomy): Eukaryota > Metazoa > Arthropoda > Branchiopoda > Anostraca > Artemiidae > Artemia > Artemia sp. Qi Xiang Cuo. The sequence goes on along the minus strand of NC_142797.1, from coordinate 77,320,237 downwards.
TGATCATAACGATTCTTTAGTCCTAGAATATTGTGAGAGGGTTCATTCGAACGGAAATTAAAAGTTTTAGTGCCCTTTTTGAATGACCAAAAAAATTGGAGTTTGGTAGGTGGGGCTGGATCGGGGTATACGTGGGAGGATCTTTCAATGGAGGAAGTTTTAATGGGGGAAAGTATATTGCTATGAAAGGGCGCAGGATTTCCCAGCATTATTTAGAAAAATGATCAGAAATTAAATAAAATAAAAAAAATTCAACTGAAAAACTTTTGAACTGAAAACTTTTCAACATCAAAACATAAAGCAAACAGAAATTATTCCGTATATGATTGTGTTCGCCCCCTAGTCAATACATCGTTCTTTACGGTAAATTTGTTTTAGTACTTTCATAAGAGCTATTTATTCTGATTAACGGAATTTGTGATTAAGGGATCAATCTTAAATAATTGGAAACAAACTCAAACTTTAGCATAAAGAGCTAGGTATTGACTTGGGGGTGGACCCCCCCCCCCCATATACGTAATAAAAATATACGAATATAGAAGTTTGTTACGTAAGTTAATTCGTAAGTTACGTATATTTATTGCTAATAAAAACGTTTGTAAATAAAATTAAACAATTTTCAAGAAAGAAATTTAGCAAAAAAAATTAAGTTAATTTGCAAATTTCGTTTTAATTATTCATGTGCAGTGAACCGAAATCAAAACCTGCGTTAATTCAAAAACGTTCAGAAATTAAATTGAAAAAACAAATTTCTTTTTAACTGAAAGTAAGGAGTGAAATTAAAACTTAAAACGAACAGAAATTATTACTTATATGAAAGGGGCTGTCCCCTCCTCAACGCCTCGCTCTTTACGCTAAAGTTTGACTTTTTCTCACAACTTTATTTTTTATAACAATAGAAAACTTTAGCGTAAAGACCAAGGCGTTGAGGAGGGGACAACCTTTTTCATTGTATATATACTTATATATATATATATAAGAATGAATATATATATACATATATATATATATATATATATATATATGTATATATATATTCATTCTTATATATATATATAAGTATATATACAATTAAATTTATTTTAGTGCTTTAGCACACTTGAAAGTCTGTTGCTGATAAATACTTAACTGATATTAGAGTATCTCTCTAAAGAAAAAGGAAAAAAGTAATTTATATATATATATATATATATATATATATATATATATATATATATATATATATATATATATATATATATATATATATATATATATATATATATCCGGTCTATTTGCATCTGCCAACTTTCGCCTCTTAGCCTATTCAGACAATGTAGCTTCTCTTACTGTATTGAAAATCAGATTTGGTTTCAGTAGCGATCATTTAGATTCAGAATTGAAATTTAATAGAATTGATTACATTTATTTAAAGTAACGTTCAAATTCTTCTTTTTGGTAAAGTTGCATTTTGGCACTAACCGTGACATGTTCTCTTTTTGCGATTAGCAGCTCAACTATCCCAAACATTTGTGTCAGCACCAATATGATGAATCAGAGGCAACGCTGTAGCGTTGCCTATAGCAAAGACCTTACGCCTCTAATGTTTTATTATTTATTATTATTATTTTTTTCCCCAGAGGCACTTCATATGAAAGGGGCCGTCGTAGATCCTTCAAAGAGGGCTCATTCGATTAAAAATCGAGAGTTCTAGTGTCCTTTTTAATAGTCTAAATTGATTGGAGGGTAACTAGCCCCCCCACGCCCATCATTCCCCCAAACACATCCAATTAAAATTTTGAAATAGCATTTTATTCAGCGTAGTGGATTTCCAGATAGAAAATATATTTTTGAGGAGGACACTCCCCCAAAAACCTCAGTGCAAGGGTTTTAAGTTATGCCCTGGGGGCATATATGGTTTTTATAGAAGGTGTTTTCATAGAAACTTCAAAAAAGGCTCATTCGATTGGAAAGTTAAAGGGCTAGTGCCCTTTTAAAAATTCAGAAGTGATTTTAGCGCAACTAACCCCCCCCCCCCCCGCCCGTCATTCCCCCAAACACATCCAATCAAAATTTTGAGATAGCCATTTTGTTTAGCGTAGTTGATTTCCTGATAGAAAATGTGTTATCAAGGAGGTCACTCCCCCACAACCCTCAAGGTGAGGGTTTTAAGTTATACCCTGGGGGCATATAAGGTTTTTATAGAAGGAGTTGTCGTAGAAACTTCAAAAAAGGCTCATTTGATTGCAAATTCAAAGGGCTTGTGCCCGTTTTAATAGTCGAAAGTGATTTGAGGGCAACTAACCCCCCTCTCACGCCCACCTTTTCCCCAAACACATCCAATCAAAATTTTGAGATAGTCATTTTATTAAATGTATTTTTTAGTTCTGGAAATTAGGTCTTTGAGGATGACCACTCCCCCAGAGACCTCAGGGCAAGAGTTGTAAGTTGTGCCCTGGGGGCATATAAGGTTTTGTATAGACAACATTGTCGTAGAAACTTCAGAAAGAGCTCATTCGATTACAAATTTAAATGACTAGTTCCCTTTTTAATAGTCGAAAGTGATTCTATGGCAAATGACACTCCTTCCACGCCAGCCATTTCCCCAAACACATCCAATCAAAATTTTGTTATAGCCATTTTGTTCAACGTAGTTGAATGTTCTGGAAATTATATGTTTTAGCAGGATAGTCCCCTACAGTCTTCAGGGGCAAGGATTATAAGTTTTGCCCTGGAGGCATATATGGTTCTTATGGAAGGAATGCTCGTATAAACTTCAGAGAGGGCTCATTAGATTGGAAATTGAAAGTTGTTGCGTGAAAAAATCACGTTTGATTTATCAGAGGCATGTAATTAAGTTGTCTGCAGCAAAGCTCATAAGGATTCAATGTTTTATTATTATTAATTTAAAAAAACCTTGCATAAAAATAAGTTTTCTAAGAAAAGTAAAGAGCCATATTGAACTCAGGACCAACAGAAATTCATTCATATTATAGATAAAACTTAAAAAGACCAGGAATTAGTATTAAAGTAATAAACGAAACCCCGAACGAACAGAAATTAAAATTAACTATATTACAAACATAAAGATAACCGGTGCAAACATAAATGATTGAATAAATCTCATACAGCTTCAATTTTTTTTATTATTTTGCCCCCAGAGGTGCTTTATATGCAAGGTTTAAAAATACTATTTTGTTAAAAATTGTTGAAAGGTTAAATAACAAAACTCTGGTGTCGATAAAACACCACAGGGCCTGGGGGCAGGAAGGGATGCTCGTATAAACTTCAGAGAGGGCTCATTTGATTGGAAATTGGAAGTTCTAGTCCAGCTTTTAAGAGTCAAAAGTGATCAAAGGGCAACTAACCCCCCCCCTCTACGCCCTTTTTACACAATATATATCAGATAAAAATTTTGAGCTAGCCATTTTGTTAAAAAAAAAAGTTCAAAGGTCAGAAAACGAAAACTCCGGGGTCGACACAAGTTGTACAAACATAATATTTGTAATATAATTCGTTTTATAACTAATTAATCATTATTTATAATAAATATATATACTAATTAATCATAATTTATACCCGGGAGGCATATATAGCAGTTATGGAAGGAATTCTCCTATAAACTTCAGAGAGGGCTCATTTGATTGGAAATTGGAAGTTCTAGTTCAGTTTTTAAGAGTTAAAAGTGATCGAAAGTTTTTCAAAGTCATAAGAAACTTTGAAATATTTGAAAAAACAAAACAATTCAAATCAATATTTTAGCACAGTTTTTTAATCAATACTAAAGTTTTCCACTCCAACCCTGTGGGTAGGGGCGGTTTCGGAAAATTAAAAAAACACACAAAAAAAACAAAACAACACTAGTCTTAACAGATGCGCATTGTATAGTGAAGTCAAAACCACAGAAATACCAACATATTTGAAGATATACCATTTAAAAAAATCATTAAGGGTCAATCCCGACCTCCTCTACTTTTCAGAGGAGCTTTTGAACCTACCCTTGCTTTAAAACCTTGCTTTAAAACAAAAATAAAGAATAATATAATATTTTCCCCTATTCTTAGATTGGCAGTTGGATAAGTCTAGTAATCATAACCCCTCCCATGTGGATACTTCCTGGTAGTTAATCATTATTTTATAACATCAATATCCTTATAGTCCTTACAGTGTTTTTTTCATTTCCTCGTAATAATTTTCGTCACAATAATTTCATGTCCTCTTTCTAGGATGGAAAAGTAGATCTTGGCCGAATTCATCATATCAAATATTTGGATCAAGTTATTAATGAGGCACTAAGAATTTTTCCACCATCACCAAGCTTTAGACGGTGTGTTTTCCTTATCTAGTCAACCTCTATCCCTTCCCCTTTTTATGTCTGTCTGGCTCTCTTCTCTTTCTCTCCTATCACTTTCTCTCTCTCTTATTTCTCTCTGTCTCTCCCACTCTCTCTATCTTTGCTTATCTATTGTTTTCTCTTCTTCGCTCTTTCACTTCACTTATTATTCTGTATCTGCTTTGTATTCCTCTCATTTTTTGTTATATGTTATGTTTTGCCAAAGCTTACTTACGTAAAATTGATCGCATAAAAATAAAGGAATTTACCTAAACTTTTGAATATTTAAACTTCAAATATTTTGGCTTACTGTGTTCCAAATTCGTGTAGAAGGATGGATTCAACTACAGAAAAGGTTGTTTTTAATCCTCAAAAAGTCCAATGTAGAAGTCCAGTTTCAACTATTTACTGTTAGTCTGTCACTTCACCCATTTATATGAGTGTTCATAATTTAAGTCTGAGCATAGGTAATTCATAAGGTTTCAATGAAGCTGTTTTTGATTTGGTTGCTAAAATATGTTATTTTGTTACATCGACAGAAAACACGAGTCGAAAACGAGAGTATCCCTTTTTACATATATTATAAACACATGTCGAAAATGTTAGAGTAAAAAATACATTTAGGATAAATCTACACCACTAAGCCCCTGTTTAGAAGGGAATGCAATGGAGTATATGTAAAAACACAGATGCTTAAAAATAAAGCTATTTATTTCTATAATACATTTATTGGGGTTAAAACTGTTATGTGTTTCTTATATTATATTCTAATTACTTTTAATTGCCTTTTCAGTGAGGTTACGGTAGACGAGGCACAGCTAGGACCATATAAGTTACCTCGTGACACTGTTATTGAGATAAACGTATTTGGTATTCATCATGATCCAAAAATATGGCCTGACCCTTGGAAATTTGATCCATCAAGGTATTCAAACATATTATCCCTTTGTTTTGTTCTTTTCTTATTTCATTTTTTGTCCTGAACTATTTAGTCGTACAAATATTTAAGCTAGTAGTGCTATTATTATATTGATTTTTGTCATATCCCCTATCCCTAAATTTATGGTGCCAGATAAAACTAATTATTTGGTTTGCTACATGTCTTTTATCAAGGTTCTCTCTCACTATTGACTCTTCTTTTGAAAAAGTAAACAAGAAAAACTTTAAGGGATAACTTCCTCAGGTTTATCATTTCAGATTCAAGCGAGACGTCATATGAAGCTGTTGTTCAAGTACTCTGTTCTTGGCTTGCCAGCCCCAAAATAACTGGATCCAGTTGTTTGCCTTTGAGTCTGTCTTGTTAGTTGGAAAATTTGGGGCACAATACGAGAAAGCTATAGAGAAGGAGTCAGTTTAAGTACTAGTAGAAGACAATCATAGATGCTATCTCAAACCTATCACTAACAGACCGGAGAGTAGGATGATCGTAAAGTAGAAGGATCTAGCTGAGGGGTAGAGAGTGTTTGCAGCGAATATTGCTCTCCAGCTTTTCTGCGTAGTAGGTTCTCAGCCATTCGAGGTTAGTGTTTCAAGAGATATCTCTGGTAAAGTGTATCCGAGGACAAGCTTCTCGTCAACTTTCATTATAATTCCATTCAAGATGATGGACTTGTGAGCTATACGAGTACATGGCATTTTTGGCCGGAAGATTTAGTTTAAAGAAGATCTGTCTTTAGTGGCAGAGAGACTTTGATTGAGGGTTCATGTTTCGGGATGACTAAATGTATTATGGTGTCATCAGCAAAATGATACATGCAGATTATGATTAGTTGCTTGTGTAAATCTTTTGCATTTTTTTTTAGATTAGAGCCAACAGAAATAAGAAAGGTAGAATACAAATGCAAAAACTAATTAAATTTTGTTACTTTATTATCCAACTGTTTCTGTCATTCTCAGTGCTAAAAGGGAACACTTTTTATAAAATCTATAATTTACGTATTGACCCTTTGTTGAAGTTCAGTTTAACTATACAAACTCTTAAATTAGACCATTCAATCAGATATCTCAAGTATCTATCATATATATTTACATGGTGTATTTAACAATTTAACATATACATCCTATATAGCCTATGTTTCATATATTTATAACATGTCTCATATGAGACGTGCTATGAAGTGTTAACTTACCGCCACCATTAATAAAAAATCCATTTAATTGACTTAAAATGGATTTTGTGCAGTAATCAGTGTGGGAACAATCAATTCTAAGGTAAATAATTTCTTAGAGCACACTGCTTTTCCATTTACAAAAAATTTAAACAAGAAAAACGGGTTTTACTACTACTACTAACAAATCATCGCAGCACCAAGCCGCCTGAGGCCAACACAGCTACGCACGCTCCTCTTCCACCCCAATCTATTCAAAGCCTCCCTTTTTACACCCGCCCACGAAGTTCCCATTTCCTTTAAATCTTTCTTTATGACGTCTTCCCACCATAGACGGGGACGACCTGCTTTCCGTTTAGCCCTAGATGGTTGGCCGAAAAGAACAATCTTCGGCAATCTGTCATCCTTCATCCGCACAACATGCACTAACCACCTCAACCTTTCTTTCATTATAGACCTAGAAAGTGGTATTGAACCACATTTTTCGTATAGCCTATTGTTTGAAATACGGTCAGTCAGGCGGGTACCCAGAACAATCCTTAAGCAATTTCTCTGTAAAACATCTAGCAAATCTTCATCCGCTTTTCGGAGCGTCCATGCTTCAAAGCCATATTTGACCACTGTCATCACTGTAGCTTCTAAGATTCTAATCTTGGTTTGCAGACTTATCTTCCTATTCTTCCAGACTTTTTTTAACTGTGAAAAAACACACTGAGCCGTGGCTATTCTATTGTTAACATCTTCACTCATCCCACAATCTTTACTAATAATACTACCAAGGTAAGTGAAGCTGCCCACCTGATCAATCTTTTCATTCCCAAACGTCACCTTTTCATCTTCACTTATTCCTAGCCTTAGTGACTTAGTCTTCCTAACATTAACTTTCAAACTAATACTAGCACCCTGAACTCGCAAAACCTCTAAAACTTCATTCATTCTGCTCACACTTTCATCTAGGATGCTTAAATCATCAGCATAATCCAAGTCCAGGAGACTTTTTCCTCCCCATTTGATTCCGTGGTCTCCCATTGCCTTTCCTGTGCTCCTTGAATCAAAGTCCATCAAAACAATCCATATAAAGGGGGATAGAACACAACCCTGCTTAACTCCTGATTTAATACCAAACCAGCTGCTATCCTCATTTCTTACCTTAACCGCTGCAGTATTATTCTCGTACATAACACTAATCACTTTATTGTATTTGTCTGGTATACCATACAAGGATAAAACCTTTACTAAAGCTCCTCTATCAACAGAATTGAACGCTTGCTCATAATCTATAAAACTGAGGACCAAAGGTGTTTGAAAACTTAGGCACTTCTCAATTATTAACCTAAGAGTGAAAATTTGGTCAACACATCCTCTACCTTCTCTAAAACCGCACTGCTCTTCTCTTAAAACTTTGTCTACGGCATCTCTCAGTCTAAAAAGTATCATATTACTAAGCAATTTGCTACCTACAGAGACCAGACTAATGCCTCGATAATTACCATACTCACTTTTATCACCTTTCTTATAAAGTGGCTTAATTAAGGTTTTCCTAAAATCGTTAGGTACTTCCCCTTTTTCAAAAATCATATTCATAATCTTCAATAACTTATTTCTAACCTCAGAGCCACCATATTTAAGAAACTCATTTACTACCCTATCAGCACCTGGAGCCTTATTATTCTTTAATTCTTTTAGTACTGTTGCTAATTCCTCCTCACAAAACAAATCTTCCTTCACATCCAAGGTATCACAAACTTTTTCATTTTCCTCTATATTTTTTCTTGCAACTCTATCTCGGTTAAGCGAGTTCTCAAAATGTTCGGCCCATCTCGCTCTAGCTTTTTCCTTATCGCTAATTGCCACCCCATTCCTATCTTTAACTGGGACAAGTCCGGATTGACTTCTACCTCTCAATTTGTTAACGTGCGAGTACAATATTTTACTATTATGCCGTCTTGCTGCATCTTCTAAATCCTCGGCAATTTTATCCATGGCCTCCACTTCACACCTCCTTAGTTCATATTTCCATGCTTTCTCCACTTTCTTTACATTTCTTTTGTTTTCATGCGATCTATCACTCAGATAATTCTTGTACAAGTCCTTTGTCCTTTCTATTCAACATAAAGCTTTTTCACTAATATTCTGAGCTGCAGTTCTAACTTTCTTCCCTACTAAACCTTCTGCAACTCCAGAAATTATGTTTCTAAAATTATTCCAACCATCTTCCACATTAACAAATTTTAAACTCTCAAGTTTAGTATTCAACTGTTCCTGGAAAATTTCTCTCAAATTCTCATCCTGGAGTCCACCAACATCATAACTTCTCGGGAGGTACCTTCCGATATTCAGCTTGATTAACCCTTGACACTACTAGATGGTGATCTTTATTTAACATCATACAGCCTCTATACCTAGTATCTTGTATTGATCCTGCCAGTCTTCGGTTTACTATAACATAATCAATAAGGTTTGCTGTCTTACCATCACGTGAATACCAAGTTAGCTTATGAGCCATTTTATGACCAAACACCGTATTGGTTATAACTAGATTGTTATACCTACAAAATTGCAAAAGTCTGTATCCATTACTGTTTTCTTTTCCTACACCAAATTTACCTAAGCTGGGATACCATCTATCCTTATTTCTACCAACCTGGGCGTTAAAATTTCCCAGTAATAACATCATATTTCTACCTGGGACCTTGTCTATTTGCTCCTGTAACTGTAAGTAAAATTCATCTGAGTCACTAGTATCTCCATCAGTCGGATCTACAGGGGCGTATACTACTATAACTGATACCCTGAACTTTCTAGTCATAAAATGAGCAATTATTCTATTATTAATACCTTCCCAGCCTAAACAAGACTTAGCAGCTTCCTTATTCATCATGAGCCCTACTCCCTGTCTATGTACCCAATTCTTCCTGCCTGAGTAAATAAATTCTATATCACCTAATTTCAAGCTTCCTACTCCTGGGATATGAGTTTCTGAAATTCCTAATAAATCCAGTTCGAATCGTCTGAATTCATCAGTCAAAATGTTGATACGATACTCATTTTTATATGTCGTAACATTCCAAGTTCCAATTTTCATGTTCTGTAAATCATTGAAATTATTTTCGCATCAGGAAAAGCAATAATCCCGGATACCAGTGCAGGAAGGGGATCACATATCTTCTCAATTCTACACCGAAGTGCTTAAGCCGGCTTAGAAACGGACAGCAAGAAGTCCCTGGGACCTCCATGAATGGAGGCTTTGTGCAATCCTGAGCCCATCTTTGTCACAATATGGTTCTCAGCACTTGGCTATGCTCTTCTATCAGAAGGAGTCGAAATCCTGCACAGAAAATCTCAACCCAATTACCTTCGATTCAATATATATTCATGCCTAAAAATATTATGCTACTACGGGGAGGCAACCCGTAATAGATAGATTAGCTAGGAAGAGGTTTTTCAGCCCAAAGACGCCCATTAAAACATACCAATCCCAAAAGAATTGTCCATTAATCAGAATCCCGTGCAAATGCTGTGTCGTTTACTAGGCTATAATTTCCTCGAGGGGCGCCACTCCTCAAGTGGGAATAGAATTGACCGCAAGGTCCCCAGTCTTGCAGGTACCCCGAAAAGGTCTAGGCAGCCCTTTGCAGAGGCCGTTGTCCATAGATCTGGATCTTACGCCCTGCCACAATTGTCCTCCTATAGAGGACCCTCCCGCTATGGTGTTCTGCATCACCATGCAATTTAACCCATTGCTGGGAGAAGGTTTGCAACTCATGGAACTTGTGGACAAACCAGTGGGCCCTTTTAGTGTACATTTGAGGGGCTTTCTTCCTCCTCCACCTTCATTTATGTCCCTGGATAAGGCCGTTCCATTTTCGCTTCTAGACCTCCAGGAACAAGGTTCCTCCTTTGGCCGTCCCTTTTCTGAACTCATTATACATCCCTGTACAGCAGTCCCTTCTTGCTACCTGAAGACACGCTGAATGGCCAAGACGAGTCCAGATATACTGATCACTTTTGTTTTGCAAAGGCCATAACTCAGTGACATATTTAACCTACTACTTATAAATATACATAACTCACTGACTAGGACTATATAAGTTATATACAGCAATATATAGCTCAGTGACATATTTAACCTACTATTTATAAATATGTGTAACTCACTGACTAGGCCTATATAAGTTATATACAGAAATATATAACTCAGTGACATATTTAGCCTACTACTTATAAATATGTGTAACTCACTGACTAGGCATATTAAAACGCTAGAATTAAAACGGGTTTTAATTCTTATAAAGCAGTGAATACAAATAAAACACTAAATTAAACAAAAAAAACTCCGAATATTTCGGCCCCACGTCCGGGAGCCTTTCTCAACGGGGGAAAAAAATGAAAAAAAATGTTCTTTTTAAAAACCTTAACTTACATCAGTATAAAAACATACTAAACAAACAGAAGAAAAATATAAATAAATAGGAAAACAAAACTCACATATTAAATAAACACATCAATTCATTGGCGTATAAACAAAATCGAATGTTTATATTGATTGAAACACGCCTTCTCAAAAGTATATAATTGGAAATCTATCAAAAAATAAAAATTTATTTATACTTAAACCAAAACAATAAAGGTCGGCTAACCCCCGGCCCATAACCCTTAATTAGATCACACAAGTTCATCACCCAATGTTTGAATTATAAATTGAACCGATTCGTTTGCTTGCAAGCTTAGCTGCAGTTCGTTTACTTTTCCCAACATTTAACCCATTCTGACCTTTGTTCGCAAGGTCATCTTTTGTTTCAGAACTATTATTAAAATCAGTACTGATTGAAAATCTTACCTGCTTTTTAATTAAACTATTATAAATTGAATTGATCCTAAAATCCCCTTCATCTCTATTGATGCTAATACCCCCATATATTATCTTTTTTATTTCTATAATTTCCCTGAAGCTTTGTAAAAGTCCTACAGACGTATCTACTATTTTTGTTTGATCAAATAAAATATTGTGATGAGGAAATTTATAAACATGTTCTGCAACAGCTGACTCAAACGTTTCTGGTGTTTTATTTTGTTTTAGAGACCAATCTATGAGATTCTTGTGTTGCTGTAGCCTATTTTCTAAAATCTGTTGTGTTCTTCCCACATAAAATTTACCACAAGGTTATAAGATTATTTTGTAAGAATTGTGTTTGCAACAAAGTAATAATAAAAATATCCTTGAAATTTGTACTGTATCCTTTCTACTTTCAGGTTTGAGCTGGACAATAAGCTTAAACAACATCCAATGGCATGGCTACCCTTTGGAGCTGGCCCAAGGAATTGTATTGGAACACGTTTCGCTTTAAATGAAATGAAAATTTGTCTCGCAAAACTGATGCTGCAATACAGGTGAGGAGAACTACCTTAATTTTCTGGAAATACAAAGACACTAATAAGATGATCATGGTATCATTATGACCTTTTAGCTGACATTGTCTATAAAATCAACAAGTTTTGGACCATTGCTGAATATGGGACGGATATACTTTATTGCTGTAATTTTCCCAAGGGGAAATATTAATGAAGTAAATACATTGAAACATTGTTTAGAATCGAAAACTGTTAAGAGTTGAAAATAGTTTCTATTTGAAAACCGTTTGATATTGAAAACAAAGCGAAGTTTAATGTTCGACATAATTATAAAATTAAGACCATTATGTGGAGTTTCTTAGTAGGTCAATCTTAAGTTTTCTTTTCTATTTAGGGGAGGGAGGGGCGGAGGTTAGATTCCTAGGGATTATTTTGCCTTGTTTTTCGTATATTTATTTTTTTTATTATTTATTTGGGGTACTATTCTAAACTTGGTTATTCCAATTCTTAAACTTTTGCTGCTGCTGGTTTTTTTTTGCGTGTTATGTTTGCCATGGTGGAAGTACGTCTCTTTAAGCCCACTCCCACAGCGGATGCCAATGCTACTCAGCGGAGGAATAGGGAGCTGTTAAATTCATCCACCCAGAATCATTTATTTCACCTAAAATTTACCTAGTTGTCATATAAGAATAATTTTGTAAATCATGCAAATTCGTTCCCTTTTTAAAGAAAAACAGTCAGAGGCAGAACTATAATGCTGCCTATGTAAAGAATAATATGCCCTTAGAGTGCTATCCTGTTTAACATAGTCATTAGTGCTACCCTAATAGCCGGATTAACCTATATCCCAATTACTTAACTGAGAGGGCAACCAGTTCCCCTCCCTTCCTCTTTTTTGTTACCTACACATCATACCTTCAAGATGCCTTCAATACATCTGATCAAACTTTAGATAAAGTTGCTCTATTAAAAACTTTTGAAAGGATGAATAACCTTATGGGAGGGAAAGGGCTCCAAAACTGAAAGCTCTGAGTTCAAGAGCCGTAAACAATGGATATTGACAAGTGTTTAGACCAAAATTATAATGGGAAAAAGGTGCTTGGTGTGCTGCTGGTTTAAAACTTTTAGGAATCATTGTCTTGGTCAAAAGGATGAACAGTCTTGTTGCAGAAGAGGAGGGAGTTAGCGGTCTAGTAATGAACCAAAAAATTGTTTTCCACCATGGACTTGAAATTTCCAGCTCTAAGTCCTTGGGACGACAGGATTGTAAAGCACAGATAAATTGCTCCAGGGCAAGGTCACCCTTATCCTGCTCCCATTTGCCCACCAAATGGGAGCACAAAAAGTACTAAAAAACTTTTTCCCCTGGCAAATTCGTGTGAAAGAGGTACGTAAACACTTGGGAAGGGATCGTTTGATTGGAATTTGAAAATTCTAGTGTTCTTTTAAGGTCTAAAAATGATTTTGGGGCAATCAGCACCCCTTGCGTGTCGATTTTTGCTAACCTACCCCTTTGTGACCCCTATAATACTAAATTAGGTTCAGATTTTCATTTTGTTCACAATTTTGAAAAGGTTCAATATTTATGGTTCCAGGCTTGATATCAAGCGACATGGGTATTAGTCTTTAATTATGTAAATTATCCTTTGTTCACAGAGAGGTTTTGGTAGAAAAGATGGCTAAGTCTAGGTTCGGTTGTCCAATCAGCTAGGACGTATCAGAGGTCATTCGCTTGGCCAAGATGCCTAGAGTTTCTCAATGGTATAATCTGGAAATGAAACCTGCACTTATGCACCTAACTTTTCAAATTATTTGCAGTAATTCGAGATTTCCTTGGGGAATCAAGTTGAAACTTTCAAGTAGTGTTGTGGCTGGGATCAAGTGATTCTCCAATATTGATATAAGGGAAAGAGACATAGTGTAGACAGAAGACACTGCGTGCATCCGGGTCCTTGAAGTTGTATATTTGCTATATCCTAGAAACGCCTTTGGGGATAAAGTTTAAATTCTCAGGAACTATCGGGGCAAGGAAAAGGAGAGAGTAGGAAAAGAGTAGTTCATCTTTTGCGCTGAGAGGAGGGGAATGTGCTAAACAAATTTGTCTCTGATCCACCAAAATGTTTTATTCTGTCAGCTCTTATAGTATTTATAATGTAAGCACAGTTAGATAGTAAGGTAAATTCAAAGGCACTATGTCAGGGATGCCAACTAAGAAAAATCTAGAAGGGTAAGATTTATTTTTCAAAATCTTTGAGAGAGTAATTTTTGATGTTTTCAATGGCAATACCGACAAAAATTACTTTTCAATAAAAATGACAAATTTTTTTCCAAAATCTGGGTAGGGGAGCGAGAAATCTAGGAGCAATTACTAACCTCTCTCCCTTTGACACGTCTATACTATTTACTTTCCCATTAGCCAAAACGGCGTATCTGTAATATTTTTGAACAGCTTGAGGTATCAAGTTGAAACTTTTAGGTACTTAATTGTTTAAGTTTAAATAATAATGATTTCCTCCAATGCAGATGAATAGTTTTGCCCTATCAACCTCAGTATTGATTCAGACTTCGTTGTGTTAACATCAAAAATTTTTCGGATATAACCCTGCTCAAGCTGTGAAATTTCCCTGTGGACTTTCATTTTGGATTTATTTTAATAAGCGGATTATAGTTTTGCGGGCAATTTCAAATTCCCTCAGGACATTAAATTTCCATTGCCAGTCTTCAGAGTATAAACTCATGTTTTTGGACTTATTATTTCACTAACAAGAACTTAATTAATACAGTGACCTTCAGCAGTTATCAAAGTTCACAATTAATACCGGTATATATCTTTTTTTTTTACCGATGTGCTTCTTGATATACTGATTAAATAAACAAGAGATGTTTACTATCGGAGATCTTGCCTTAGCAAAGTTTATTAAATACCTCCTTTGGCCAGTTTGAATACTTGGAAGAAATTCCACTAGAAATGGACTGAGTTATCTAGTATTCTGCTACAGTACTCATGATAAGCAGACAGTTAGTGAAAATTGCTTAGTTTCTTATGCAGAGAATATTAATGAAGCAAAGAAATCAAAAACTAAAAAGGTAGGACAAGCATTCACAGAAGTAGCGACTTTCCCCAATATATACAAAGAGTTTGCTAGAACAGGGACGCCTGAAAATTCTTCTAGTTCTTCCATTTCTGGACTTTTTCAACAGTTAGCTGCGACCCAGGAAGAAGTTACGATAACTTAGACTAAGCTAGTGGCAGATATAGAAAAACGTGTTGCAGAAAAAATAGCGCAAAACATTGGAACTGGGTCTTCTGGTGCTGTACAGATAAATAGTCAAATTATTACTGCATAAATTTATGATGCTATAGTGCTAGATTTTAATCCGAGGTTTGAGCGCATTGAAAACTTACTTAAAGGACTAAAGAGTCAAATTGAAGCACTAGAAAATCGTATTTTTACAATGGAGAACAAGCTTGATGATTTTGAACAGGAACCTATGCATGACTGTCTGATATTCTCAGGAATAAGACAGCCACCTGGCTCAGATCTTGATACGACAGTCCTAAACCTTGTTAAGTCAACTATGGGAGTTTTGACTATTACTAGAGAACATTTTGTGTCGATTCAGCGTTTCAGACTCAACTCTACGGAAGATTCTCGAAATTTAGCCCGCTGAAATCCAGATCCTGTGGCCCCAGTTTTAGTGAAGTTGGTATCAAAAGAACTTGTGTACGAAGTGTTTAAAACTAAATCAAAATTAGCTGGATCCAGAATTTATGCTAGTGAATTTCTTACGAAACGTAGAAAGGCATTATTAGATAGTGCAAGGGGCAAGTTCGGTGTGAAAAATGTTTGGACAGACAAAGGTCGCATTTTCGCGAAATTATCCAGCCAAAGCGCACCGCGTCGGCTCTATAGCCTAGCTGATACTTACTGAATTTTTCATAGTTGATTTGAGTGGATTTTGTAAGGATAATGGGTGATATTTCTCACTTGCGTTTTCTAGAGAGTAATCCTTTTAGAGTGGGAGATGTTCTTTATGATGACTTACTTCCAGAAAGTATAAATGCTGATTTTTCCCCGCAAAGAGATAGTTGTTATGTGGATGTGATTTCTTCAGGATTAGAGGTGAATGCAAGACTGTTTTGCCTGTGTTATTGGAATTGCCATGTAACTTCAAAGTATTATGAAATTCTCTAGTTAATTTAAAATGTGAATAGTAAATTCGATGTAATTGATCTTTGTGAAACTTTTTTAACTTCTATGCATGTTCTGTCGTTATATAATTTTTCAGGATACAGGCTTATTGTAAGGAATAGTGAGAGAATGTGACGTGGAGGTTTGGCATTTATGGTTAAGGATCATTTTGTTGCTAAAATAAGGGAAAACCTATCAGTTTGGATAGAAGGTAAGGTAGAATCTTTTACTCTTGAGCTGGAAGTTGGTGGAAAAAATATATTGATTACTGAGGCTTATAAGCAGCCGAGTACAGTTTGGGAGGAGTTTGAAAATGGTTTTAGTAGTTTAATGGATGCAGTAGAATTGAGTAATCTGGAGTGCATTTGCATGGGGGATTTTAATTTTGATCTTTTAAGTTTATACAATGAATTTGGATTTTTTAAACCTTTTCTCTAGTTATGATTTTTATCCATTAGTTAGGATTCCGACTCGTGTTACAGGACAGTCAGCTACACTTATTGACAATATTTTCGTGCGATCCCGGGTATTACATAACTGTTATGCTGACGTTATAGTAAATGAGGTTTCCGATCACTTTCCTATAGTAGCAGTGACTTCATATCATTATGCGATAAAGCAGAACAGGACAAAGGTTAAAAAAAGGCAACTAAAAAAAGAGAACCTACAGAAGTTTAGAGAGGAACTAAGTATCGTGTCATGGAAACCAGTTTATGAAGAATCTGAAAGTGCTTCTGCGGCATTCGATAAGTTCATGGACATATTGCAGCCAATATTTGAGAGAACTTGCCCAGTAAAGAGCATAAAGGTGAGGAAAAAGGAACCCCGAAAACCTTGGGTAACTATAGAGCTACTTGACTTAATTAGAAGGAGAAATACATTGTATTTGAGTTACTTAAATAGTAACCATAGTCAAGATCTAACTGAATTTAGACAAATCCGTAATAAATTAAATCGGCTATGGCGGTCATGCATCCGCTAATATTATGGATAGAAATTTAAGGAAAACAACGGCAATACGAAAATGACTTTGAATATTATAAATGAAATCATAAATAAGAAGAAAGAGACTGAGATTCCTACCAGTCTGATCTCTAATGGTAAATTTGTTAAGGGAAATGAAGAGGTGGCTGATTTGTTTGGTGAATATTTTTCCAGGTCTGGTGAACCAACAAGTGAGAATCAATACGATGAAAATAGTGAAACTAATGAGATGTTCCGTGACGAAAAGGGAGTTGGACTGGCAATATCTGCAGATGAAACGAACATTGAAGAATTAAAAAAGATAGCCTAAAAGGATTGGTAAAATTAAGTTCTCCAGAGAATGATGGAATTAATCTGAAAGCGTTCAAGCATGTTATGGTATATTTGTTGCCTTGTATTGTTTATTTGATTAACCTTTCTTTGAAGAAAGGTGAATTTCCTACTCGTCTGAAAGAGGCTAAAGTTATTCCGCTTCACAAAGGGAGTTCAAAAACTGATCCGTCTAATTGGAGGCCGATTTCAATATTGCCCCTATTTGCTAAGCTGTATGAAAAAGTGATGCATCGACGACTTTATAACCATCTGACTACTTACGGTTTTCTTAGTGATACCCAGTTTGGATTCAGGAAAACCACTCTGCAATACATGCAGTCCAGCATCTAACAGATTTCATCAATGTTGCTCTCGAAAAAAGAGTACTGGTACTTTCAGTATTTATAGACTTTGGAAAGGCTTTTGACAAGGTGGTTCATAAAATTTTGTTAAATAGGCTAAGCCGTTTAGGGATCCAAGGGGTTATTCTGAAATGGTTTGAATCTTATCTTAACCAGCGTATTATTCGAGTCTCTATAAAAAATTTTATTTCAAAAAATTTTATCGTTAATTCTGGTGTGCCTCAGGGTTCAGTGCTTGGCCCACTTCTTTATCTAATTTACGTTGATACCATGCGTTCTTCTATATCAGATGCACTTATAACGTCTTTTGCTGATGACATGGTGTTTACGATTACAGCTACTTGTCTGAACCAGTTAAATGAGAAGACAAATAAGGCCCTCGCTTAATTGATAAGTTTTACAAATTCTAGTTATTTGGTAGTGAATATTTCAGAAACAAATTTCGTGACATTTTGTAGAAATGGAGTTTCATGTGTTTTAGATAATAAAATTATTTTTAACGGTGAATTTTTAAAGCATGTAAATAGTGTTAAATATTTGGGCTTTAGTCTTGATTTTAATTTAAGTTGGAAATCACATTGTAATCTTGTGGCAGTTAAGATTTCAAGAGGGTTGGTTGTGATAAGAAGACTGAAAAATCAACTACCGTCAAATGTTTTACTTTTACTTTATCATTCTATTGTTAGCCCTTATTTATCATATGGTTGCATGTTATGGACTAGTAGTTTTATTTCAAGTTTTAGAAAGGTCCAAATTTTACAGAATAAAATAGTTCGTATTTTAGGTAATTACATTCAGTTTGAGAATAGCACGTTGAATTGCTTTACAAGTTTGAAAATTTTAAATATTTATCAGTTACGGGATTACCAGTTAGCAATTTTTATTTTCAATGTTTGAATAAGTGTTCACCGGAGGTATTTTGGGAAATTTTTAAAGCTAACTAATCTTATTACTGTTATGAGACTAGAAATGCGAATGACCTTGCATTGGAGCTCCGGAATACTCAACTTGCTGCGTTTCTGCCTCGTTTTGCGGGACCGGGGGTGTGCAATTCCCTCCCGGATGCTATAAGACAAGTTGATAATGTAAGCCAGCTCAAGAGTAGATTGAAGCGTTACCTTTTGGGTTATAATCTGAATGATTAGATTTTTGAATTTGATTAATGTTTGGTATGAAAATTGTTTGGACAGATAATGGTCGCATCTTCGCAAAATTACCCAGCCAAAGCGCACGGAGTCGGCTCTATAGTGTAGCTTATACATATTTATATTGTCATAGTTGATTTATTTAGATGTATGTCTTTTTCTATTTTTTTATTTAATTTTTTTTTTCTGTTTTTTTTTTTTTGAGTGTATGTCTTAAGGATGATATGTGATATTTCTCACTTGCGATTTCTAGAGTGTAATCCTTTTAGAGTAGGATATGTTCTTTATGTTGATTCAGTTCAAGTGCTGATTTTTCCCCGTAAAGAGATAGTTTTTATGTGGATGTAGAGCTTTATAATAATGGATTTGCAGCCATCGTAAACAAACCTTCGGGTTTTTGTAGATGGCCGCTGTAAATTTGTTTGTATTTTTTTATGTTAAATAAATTAATTTGAATTTGAATTTGAATTTATGGGGACTATAGGCTAATCCATTCATGGCTAAGTCACAATGTGAATCAAAATAAATTATTTAGTATCATTTTATCAAAACACTACATCTCCTATGTAGGGCTGTATCCAGGACTTTTTTTGGATGGGATTTTTGTCGGGGGGGGAGTAAAAACCCTAAAAAATTCAAAATATTTTTTTTCTTTTTATTACGCTTTTACGAGTCGGACTGATATTTCTGAGGGGGGGGTCAAATCCCCTAATCACCCGGGATATGCCTTGCTCCCGAATAGGCGCCCCAGAATAGATCGCAATGAATATGTCCTGAGAACAGGTTTTGAGATTGTGCTGAAGCTTTCAAGGAATACTGGGGAGAATGGGCAGTGAATCTTAACCTGGGAGAGTGAAAATAAAGTAAGATACAAGTATTTAGTCCCTTAACCGTTTAAAATTTTGGTACTATGAGCCTCTTTTGAACTAGAATGTAATTCCGAAGAAATCAAACAGTTCCTGGTAACGAACTGTGAGTAAGGAGCGTCCCGGCTCAATAGCAACCAAAACTCTAAGAAACCGAAGTTTAACAACAGCAGATACATCAAAAGAATCAGATTATTATGCTGATTTCAGATATATAGTCTTACCATCAAAAGTTACGCGCCTAAAAATACTTGGCTTATTTTCAGAAAAAGGGGGAAACATCCCCGCAAAAGTGATAGAATCTTAATGAAACTCAACCATCAGATCTAGCGTATCAGAGAACTCTACTGTAGAGGTTTGAAGCTTCTATCTGCAAAAATGTGGAATTTTGTATTTTTGCCAGAAGAAAGATGACGGAAGTGTCTTTATTTGTTTTTTTTTTTTTTTCAGGGGAGATCGTATCGATCCAGTGGTCCTAGAATATCACGAGAGGGCTTATTCGAACGGAAACTAAAAGTTCTAGTGCATTTCTTTATTGACCGAAAAATTGGAGGGCAACCAGGCCCCCTACCACGCTAATTTTTTCCCAGAGTCACCTAATCAAAACTATTAGATGGCCATTTTGTTCAACATAGTCAAAAATCCAATAAATATTTCTTTGAAGATCACATGACTCCCCTGAGTCCTCGGGGGAAGGGCTGCAAGTTATAAACTTTGCCCATTGTCAAACAGTTCGTGGTAACGAAATGCAAGTAAGGAGCGACCCGGCTCAATAGTAACCGAAACTCTAAAAAACGGAATTTTGATACCCATAGATAATCAATAGAATCAGATTTTTATGCTGATTTCAAATATATAAGTTTATTAAGTTTAGTTTTACCCATCAAAAGTTACGCGCCTGAGAAAATTTGCCTTATTTTCGAAAAAAGGGGGAATCACCCCTAAAAAGTCATAGACCTTTAATGAAAATCACACCACCGGATTCAGCTTATCATAAAACCCTATTGCGGAAGTTTCAAGCTTCTATCTGCAAAAATGTTGAATTTTTTATTTTTTTTTCAGAAGAAAGATCACAGATGCGTGTTTATTTGTTTTTTTTTTTGTATTTTTTTCCAGGGGTGATTGTATCGATCCAGTATTCCTAGAATATTGTAAGAGGGCTAATTTGTACGGAAATTAAAAGTTCTAGTGCCCATTTTAAGCGACCAAAAATATTTAAGGGCAACTTGGCCCCCTCCCACGCTCATTTTTCACCAAATAAACCCAATCAAAATTTTTAGATAGCCATTTTCTTCAGCGTAGTAGAAAATCTAATAAATATGTCTTTGAGGATGACTTAATCCTCCACAGTTCCCGAGGGAAGGGCTGGAAATACGAACTTTGCCCATTGTTTACATATAGTAATGGTTAATGGGTTCTGATGGGGGGTGTCGGAGGAGGGGTTCCGGGGGAGGATCCTTCCATGGAGGATGTTTCCCTGGAGGAAGGGACATTTCTATGAAGGGGTGCCGGATTTCCCAGCATTATCTAAAAAAAGATCAGAAATTAAAACAAAAAAAAATTGTTTTTTCAACCGAAAGTAAGGAGCAACATTAAAACTTAAAACAAATAGAAATTATTACGTATATGAGGGGGTTCGCACCCTAGTCAATACCTCACCCTTTTCGCTAAAGTTTTTTTTAGTAGTTCCGAAAGAGCTATCTATTCTAATTAACCGGCCTTTGTGATTCAGAGATTTGTGATTCGAACAGAATTCGAACTTTAGCGTAAAGAGCAAGGTATCGACTAGGGGTCAAACTCCCTAATATACGTAATAAAAATACGAATATAGAAGTTCGTTACGTAAGTTAATTCATAAGTTACGTCAGAACAAAATTCCGAGACAGCCATTTAGCCAAAAAAGTAAAATTAATATGCAATTTTCGTTTAATTATTCATGTACGGAGAGCCAAAATCAAAGCTGCATTAATTCAAAAACGTTAAGAAATTAAATAAAAAAAAAGTTTTTTTAACTGAAAGTCAGGAGTGACATTAAAACTTAAAACGAACAGCAATTATTCTGTATATGAAAGGGGCTGTCCCTCCTCAATACCTCACTCTTTACGCTAAAGTTTGAATCTGTCACACAACTTTATTTTTTAAAACAATAAAAAACTTTAGCGTAAAGAGTGAGGTATTGAGGAGGGGACAGCCCCTTTCATATACGGAATAATTTCTGTTCGTTTTAAGTTTTAATGTCGCTCCTTACTTTCAGTTAAAAAAACTTGTTTTTTTTATTTAAGTTAAATATAGCATTGGTTATTGGGGAGTATACAGACGTTTTCAAGAGGGATTTCTTCAGGTGGTGGGGAGGGGGGGGGGGTCGGAGGAGAGGATTACGTGGGAGGATCTTTCCATGGAGAATTTTCTCATGGGGGCAGGTACATAGGTACATATCTATGAAGGGGGTGCTGGAATTTCCAGCATTATTTAAAAAAAGATCAGAATTTAAATTAAAAAACAAGTTTTTTCCACTGATAGTAAGGAGCAACATTAAAACTTAAAACGAACAGAAATTATTACGTATATGAGGGGGTTCTCTCCCTAGTTAATCCCTCTCACTTTACGCTAAAGGTTTCTTTAATACTTTCAAAAGAGCTATATATTTTAATTAAACGGCCTTTGTAAATCAGGGGTCATTCTTGAAGTATTGGAATAAAATTCGAATTTTAGCGTAAAGCGTGAGGTATTGACTAGGGGACTAACCCCCTCATATATGTAATAATTTCTGTTTGTTCGTTTTAAGTTTTAATGTAGCTCCTTACTTTCTGTTGAAAAAACTTGTTTTTTTTTTATTTAATAGCAATCTATAGCAAAATTAACCCTGTTTACCCAGTTTCTCAAAATATTATATCTGCATTATTTCAGTAGCAGCTTTAGGGATTGAGTTGACGTTTTCAGAGAATGTAGGAGCGCCAATTAGACCCCGAATTTGACTTTGTGGAGGGGCATGGATCCATATTTTCAAAATGTCACAACCATACCAACCTACTAAAAAGTTTGGGACGAACAAACATGGGGCATTTGATTTTGTCTTTTCAATGAGCTTCAAAACGACGTTTATGGGTTTTAAGGGCAGGAGAACTATATAGAGACAACGAATTCGAAATTAGCTTTGATTGGTGACGCCCAAAAATGGGCCTTTTCCTTTGTCTCTAATGGGCGTGGGACTGACTGGGGATATGGACTGAGCCAATTAGGCCTAAATAAAACAAAAGTATTTTGAAGATTGGTTAGTCGATATTTGACAACCAAAAAAGGGCTACAAATTCTTTTTTCTCAGATAGGTTTAAACCTGAAGGATAGGTAGGAAAAAGGGACCTCAGTAATGACAGAATCCGTGAAAAACAATGTTGCTTTGACAGTAGTATGTTACGTTATACTTTGCTTACACATATAGGAATTACCATGGTATTTGCTTACACATATAGGAAAAATATTTCCAGAGCATGTACTTATGAATTGGCTTGCCCTATGTTCCTTGGCACCTTTCCAGAGCATGTACTTATGGATTTGGAGCCTTTACGTTCCTTCCTATGCTATTTGGGGCCTTTACGTTCCTTCCTATGCTATTTGGGGCCTTTACATTCCTTCCTATGCTATTTGGGGGCTTTGCGTTCCTTCCTATGTCATTTGGGGCCTTCCTATGCTATTTTCAAAGAGAGTGAGTATTTGGAGCATGTACTTGACGATGGATAAAAGGGTTAAGGTGATTAGCAATTACGAGCAAGGATCCTTCCACTGGTTCCTGGCAGTAGGCTACGCATATCAAATTGCTGTATGGTGGGTTAGGTAACATGATTAAACATGCTTTTACAATCGGAATTCATTGATTGACATTTGCAAAAAAGGGGTAATTAGTGATTGGATAATTTTTTAACGTGAAGGGTCAATTTTGGAGGGAAAACCAAATTTGCTCAGAATCAAAAATAAATGGGATCTGCCTCAAGGGCAAGGCTCAGAGGCCCTTCGTTCCCCCATTTCTGAGGGCAGGGGGGGTCAATTTTGGAGGGAAAATCAAAAATACTCTGAATCAAAAATAAATGGGATCTGCCTCAAGGGGAAGACTCAGAGGCCCTTCGTCCCCCCATTTCTGAGGGCAGGGGAGGGGGGAGTGCCAATTTTGGAGGGAAAACCAAAAATACTCAGAATCGAAAATAAACGGGATCTCTCTCATGGGCAAGGCTCAGAGGTCCTTCGTTCCTCCATTTCTGAGGGGCAAGAGAGGGAGGGGGTAAATTTTGGAGGGAAAACCAAAAATGCTCAGAATCGAAAATAAACGTGAATCTGCCTCAAGGGGAAGGCTCAGAGGCCCTTCGTTCCCCCATTTCTGAGAGCAGGGGAGGGGGGGTAATTTTGGAGGGAAAACCAAAAATACTCAGAATCGAAAATAAACTGGATCTACCTCAAGGGGAAGGCCTGGGCTGATGTTTGCAAGTCGAAGAATTTGTCTTTGTTGGTTTGAATGTCTAAAGTGCCTGTCTTTCTCTGTTTACATGTCTGATTCTTTTTGTTTGCATGTCCGGGTTGGTGTTTGTAAGTCCAAGTTGGGTTTTCAGACCTACGTTTTTTAGATTTTCGTGCGTGTTTGGTTCCCAGTGTTTATTATTTGAGAAGTTAACTTGAGTATTTCGTGATTTGACATGCCTGAAATAATGAATTAGAATAGTTAATTAGCTGTTTGGGTTTTCAGACCTAGTTTTTTAGATTTTCGTGGGTGTTCGGTTCCTGGGATTTATTATTTGAGAAGTTAACTTTAGTATTCCGTGGTTTGACTTGCCTGAAATCATGAATTAGAATAGTTAATTAACCGTTTGGGTTTTCAGACCTACGTTTTTTAGATTTTCGTGGGCGTATCTGATGAAATAATTTAGGTCGTATGATCAATTTGATTTATTTTTTAATGCAGTAGTTTTTCAGTAAGGACTTTCGATATCCTAAAAGTGTTTAATTCAAACTTTTACCTTGACCATCGATGTTGTTAGCAGAATTTCAAAAGGATCATTTATGAGTGCTGGCGTATCTGATGAAATAATTTAGATCGTATGATCAATTTAATTTATTCTTTAATGCAGTAGTTTTTCAGTAAGGACACTCGATATCATAAAAGTGTTTGATTCAAACTTTTACATTGAGCATCGATGTTGTTAGTAGAATTTCAAAAGGATCGTTTATGAGTGCTAGCGTATCTGATGAAATAATTTAGGTCGTATGATAAATTTAATTTATTTTTTTTAATACAGTAGTTTTTTAGCAAGGACACTCAATATCCTAAAAGTGTTGGATTCAAAATTTTACCTTGACCATCGATATTGTTATAAGAATGTCAAAAGGATCGTTTATGAGTGCTGGCGTATCTGATGAAATAATTTAGGTTGTATGAACAATTTAATTTTTTTTTAATGTAGTAGTTTTTCAGTAAGGACACTTGATAACCTAAAAGTGTTTGATTCAAACTTTTACTTTGAGAATTGATATTGCTAGCAGAATTTCAAAAGGATTGTTTGTGAGTGCTGGCGTATCTAATGAAATAATTTAAGTCGTATGATCAATTGAATTTTTTTTTAATGCAGTAGTTTTTCAGTAGGGACACTCGACAACCAAAAAGTGATTGATTCAAACTTTTACCTTGAGAATCAGTTTTGTTAGAAGAATTTCAAAAGGATCGTTTATGAGTGCAGGCGTATCTGATGAAATAATTTAGGTCGTATGATATTAGTGGTAGTTTTTTTTTTAAGTAAACTCGATGTTTCTCTATAATTCAATCCCAACGTCCCCCTGCTCTGAGTGTTGAGAATGATTTCACGACATTATTCTAGTTTTTTTTTCTTGCCCCAAACTATTTTTTTTATCATGAACCCTTTTGAGGTCAATTTGACCAACTACTTGGTGCCCATTAAAAACGAAATTTTTGAGTTAAATAAGTAGTTTTGTATCTTTTAAAAGAGCTTTAAGGGGTTTGAGAGATTTTTTTTTGTTCGGCATAGATGAAAGGTCCAATACCTCAGTTAAACTAAGAGGTTACATTTTGATATTTTTTGACAATTTACTAAATTTTAAGGTTTTCTTTAGTTTCAAAATGTTTTTGTCAGTCACCATCTTTAATTATTCACAAACAATACTGAAGAAAACCTATTTCCACAGTTTATCAACATTAAATTGTTAAGAAGGCTATTATTTCATTTTCAATTTTCATTTTTTTGATTTTATATTGATGAAGAATTTAGACACAACTTCAACTAGTTATTTTTTTGTTCGGCATAGACGAAAGGTCCAATACCTCAGTTAAACTAAGAGGTTACATTTTGATATTTTTTGACAATTTACTAAATTTTAAGGTTTTCTTTAGTTTCAAAATGTTTTTGTCAGTCACCATCTTTAATGATTCACAAACAATACTGAAGAAAACCGATTCCAACTGTTTATGAACATTAAGTTGTTAAGAAGGCCTTTATTTCATTGAAATAAGCATTTACATTTTAATTTTCATGTTTTTGATTTTATGTTGATGAAGAATTTAAACACATCTTCAACTAGTTATTTTTTTTTTGTTCGGCATAGATGAAAGGTCCAATACCTCAGTTAAACTAAGAGGTTACATTTTGACATCGTTTGACAATTTACTAAATTTTAAGGTTTTCTTATGCAAGAGTCGAACACACACAAAAACACACACAGACACACACACAAACATACACACATGTTACCAAATTCCACATTATTGCACAGAAATACCAAAATCATAGGTTAGGTTAGCCTATGTACGCGCGCGTACATAGTTGAAGATGTAACTAGTTGACAAAAAAATAACTAGTTGAAGATGTGTTTAAATTCTTAAACACACACGAAAGGAGTCAAACACACACGAAAACCTAAAAAACCTAGGTCTGAAAATCCCCAAACAGCTAATTAACTATTCTAATTCATGATTTCAGGCACGGAAAACCACAAAATACTAAAGTTAACTTCTCAAATAATAAACCCCAGGAGTCAAACACACACGAAAATCTAAAAAACCTAGGTCTGAAAATCCTCAAACAGTCAATTAAATATTCTAATTCATGATTTCAGGCAAGTCAAACTATGAAATACTAAAGTTAACTTCTCAAGTAATAAATCCCAGGAACCTACCACCCACGAAAATCTAAAAAACTAGGTCTGAAAACCCGAACAGCTAATTAACTATTTTAATTCATGATTTCAGGCACGTCAAATCACGAACTACTAAAGTTAACTTCTCAAATAATAAACCCCGGGAACCAAACACCCACGAAAATCTAAAAAACGTAGGTCTGAAAACCCAACTTGGACTTGCAAACACCAACCCGGACATACAAACAAAATGAATCAAACATGTAAACAGAGAAAGACAGGCACTTTAGACATTCAAACCAACAAAGACATATTCTTCGACTTGCAAACATCAGCCCAGGCCTGCCCCTTGAGGTAGATCACTTTTATTTTTGATGTTTTTATTTTTTCCTCCAAACTTAAACCCCACCCCCCTCTCCTGCCCTCAGAAATGGGGGAACGAAGGGCCTCAGGGCCATCGCCTTGAGTCAGATTCCCGTTTATTTTTGATTCTGAGTATTTTTGGTTTTCCCTCCAAAATTTACCCCCTCCCTCTCCTGCCCCTCAGAAATGGAGGAGCGAAGACCTCTGAGCCTTGCCCATGAGACAGATCCCGTTTATTTTCAATTCTGAGTATTTTTGGTTAACCCTCCAAATTTGACCCCCCCTCCCCAGCCCTCAGAAATGGGGGAACAAAGGGCCGCTGAGCCGGCCCCGTTAGTCAGAGACCAGTTATTTTTGAGTCGTAGTATTTTTGATTGTCCCCCCACAATTAACCCTCCCTCTTCCCTGCGCTAAGTAATGGGGGGAACGTAGGGCCTCTGAGACTTGAACGAGAGGCGCATTCCATTCATTTTCTATTCTGAGTATTTTTGGTATTCCCTCAAAAATTGACCCCCTCCTCCCCTGCCCTTAGAAATGGGGAAACGAAGGACCTCTGAGCCTTGCCCTTGAGGCAGATCCAATTTATTTTCGATTCTGAGCATTTTTGGTTTTCCCTCCAAAATTGACCCCCCCCTCCCCTGCCCGCAGAAATGGGGGAACGAAGGGCCTCTGAGCCTTCCCCTTGAGGCAGATCCCAATTATTTTCGATTCTGAGTATTTTTGGTTTGCCTCCAAAATTGACCCCCCCCCTCCCCGGCCCTCAGATCGTGTGTAACGCTGGTCCTCTGACCCGTGCCCGTGTGGCAGATCCCATTTATTTTCGATTCTGAGTATTTTTTGTTTTCCCTCCAAAATTGACCCTTCACGTTAAAAAATTATCCAATCACTAATTACCCCTTTTTTTGCAAATGTCAATCAATGAATTCCGATTGTAAAAGCGTGTTTAATCATGTTACCTAACCCACAGTACAGCAATTTGATATGCGTATCCTACTGCCAGGAACCAGTGGAGGGATCCTTGCTCGTAATTGCTAATCACCTTAACCCTTTTATCCATCGTCAAGTACATGCTCCAAATACTCACTCCCTTTGAAAATAGCATAGGAAGGCCCCAAATGACATAGGAAGGAACGTAAAGCCCCCAAATAGCATAGGAAGGAACGTAAAGGCCCCAAATAGCATTGGAAGGAACGTAAAGGCTCCAAATAGCATAGGAAGGAACGTAAAGGCTCCAAATCCATAAGTACATGCTCTGGAAAGGTGCCAAGGAACATAGGGCAAGCCAATTCATAAGCACATGCTCTGGAAATATTTTACCTATATGTGTAAGCAAATACCATGGTAATTCCTATATGTGTAAGCAAAGTATAACGTAACATACTACTGTCAAAGCAACATTGTTTTTCACGGATTCTGTCATTACTGAGGTCCCTTTTTCCTACCTATCCTTCAGGTTTAAACCTATCTGAGAAAAAAGAATTTGTAGCCCTTTTTTGGTTGTCAAATATCGACTAACCAATCTTCAAAATACTTTTGTTTTATTTAGGTCTAAGCAAATACCATGGTAATTCCTATATGTGTAAGCAAAGTATGAGGTAACATACTACTGTAACATACTACTACTTTTGACTTGTTACGCGTTGCATGGATATGTTCTGTTTCTAATCGGTACGCAACTTACTAGGCATGTATACCAGGCTATATCAGGTATATCAAGTATATCATGTATATCAGGATCAAACTGGGCTACAAAAAACAAAATTTAATATAATAGGTTTTATCAATTCGTAAAACCCCAAAATGGCACAACCATTTTTTCTTCGAATTGCGTTAAAATTTTAAGGTAAGCACCGTGGACTTAGGAAACTTTAACAAGGGCAATAAACCCCATGACAGAAATGTGGTTAAATAATTTTTTTTTTGCACTGATCATTTCTAAGATTTCAGATCATATAGAGACCTATGTTAGAATTTTAGGACCAAGGAAGCTCATTCAGGACCAAATATAAAGGAAACAAATCTGGCTGTAATTGTTCTTGAGTCCTTTTTTTCTCTTTATAAAAAGAAAAAAAATACAGAGTTCGTTTTAATAAATTGCCCTAAAATGTATTTATAAAAATAAACTAACATTTGCAAAAATATATAACTTAATAATATTTTATTAATAAACTTATGAATTATGATATGTGAATGTTCAAGGATATCTGCAGGTTGGGGATCAGGATGGCTTCAGCCCAGTTGAGCACCAAATGTTACGCCTGTTTTCAGTTCATATGAATTGTAATACCCCTCCACATTCACTTTCAGTTCCATATTAAAACTGACTAAAATTTACTGTGCAGTTTACTTCTAATCAAATATTTGACTAGATGTAAGAAGTTTACCCTAAATTTAAATTACAATCCAACATCCTATTTTTAAAAGAAAAAAATAAAATAAAACTTTACAAATATTCTGGATATAATTCCAAGATATATGAGCAATATTAAATATTTTTTCAAAAAAAGTAAGAGATATTAATACTTAAAACGAAAAAAAATTATTCCACATATAATGAGGGCTGCCCCCTCTTTAACTCATTAAGATAATTTATTACGGTGCTATACTAAAAGCATTTGTGACTGCAACAAATTTAAGGCCGATTGCCTTTCAAAATATTTGAGCTGAAAAGAAAATCAAAGTTTGGAGCTGAAAAGGAAAGAAGCTAAAAAAGGAAACATTGTCTAGAGGAAATTCAAATCAAAAAGTTCTTCAATTCTTTTCATATTACGAAAAATACTTTTAGTCCATTCCAATAGCCCTTGTGCTTTAGTATTCTTTTACAAAGTAATAGGAGGAAAAAAATTTCTACTTTTGCACAAAGAGAGGGTATTAAAAACGGGGCAACTCCCCTCCTTAACGTTATCAAACCATATTTTTGATGGAATATGTTAAGCTAAAGGGATGACTGCGCTACAATATTACTTCTGAAATTGAGGAGCTCAATATGCGATTTCTTGATAGTTTTGAATAGATTGACTGTCTCAAAATTTTCAGTTGACAAATTATACCTCCTTAGGGGATTAAATAAAAAACAACAAGTTTTTTTTTTTAACTGAAAGTAAGGAGCAACATTAAAATTCAAAACGAAATGAAATCATTCCATATATGAAGGGGTTGTCCCTCTCCTCAACATCTCGCTCTTTAGGCTTGCCGTGCTCTTTCCGTGGTGTTGATAGTTTATGTGGCATGCATTTAAAGCATGGAAGTAGTAGTCTATTGATGCATTTACAAATTCTTTATCAGATAATTTTTATTTAGGGTCTGGTTCCTGATTCATTTTGAACTGGTATTTTGACACCTGTTTTAAAAAAGGACAAAGATCCCTCTGAATGTTGTTCTTAATATCCAATTACCGTTTCTTCTGTCTTGTGTAAATTAATGGATTTACTTGTAATTAATGATGTAAATGTATGTTGTCGTTCTCCGCATTCGCAGTTCGGATTTAGAAAGGTTATAAGCAGGGATCATATCCATAGCCTTATTGCAAACCTTTTAGTTGAATCGAGGGAGCTTGGGGAGCCTCTAGTGTTTGGTAGTCATGACGTGTGTCGAGCTTTCGACTCTGGTATCCACTCACATTGGTTACTTTCAGCTCGGGCTCGATGTCTTGATCTTTTGATTGTTACTTATTTAAGAAGTCTGTATAGAAAGCTCCGTGCTAAAATTAAGGTACCATGTTAAATTTAAAATTAAGAAAAGTTTTAGCATCTTAAATACTGATCATGCTAAAATTGGTCTATAACTTAATGCTAGTAAAAACGTTCTACTTGTTTTTGACTCCAAGGGGAACAATGATGTTTCCTTTGAGGTAAAATCCGGTAACCAGTTGCTTTTTTTTTCTCCAAGCCACTGACTTATCTTGGACTCCCTATTGGCCACATTATGAAATCACCCTTGCTAGTCAAAGCGCGAATTTCACTGAAAACGTTCGAATGCCTTGAGTTGCTTTAATATTTTGTAGAGCAAGTTATAACCGTTGCATTTACTCGGGTTTATATAACGCTTTTGTATCTTCTCACTTGCCAGTGTTTCTCCTTGTTGGATTATTTTTACAGATAGTGACAAGAAATGTATTACATCATTCTTCTTTAAGTATGCGAAGTATATTTTGGGTGTACCACCTTGGACACATACTACTAGAATTTCAGATTTGTTGTAAAATAGTCTTTTTCGCTACTTCAAATTTTCTTTCAAACTTTTATTTTCCATTTCAATGGGCATTCTTCCTATGCCTGAGGGGTATTAGTTCATTACAAATTCCGTGATAAAATGAATCAAACCTATGAAAACACATCTGCTTGAAAGCTCTCCAATAGAGTTTTCGATTGTGCCAAAATCGGTTGCGTACCTGGTCAATGCAAAAGCTGATTATTCAGCCTTTGTTCAAAGATCAAATAAATTTTCTCAGCCTGGTAAGTTTTGATGGATAATTTTAAATTTAATAGATTTTGCATATTTAGGATAACCACGAAAAGCCTATGCTTTTCATGTATATGTATTGTTATCTAATTCTTTTTCTAAAGTTTCAGCTACTATTAGCCAGAGTCGTTCTTTTCTTACAGTCCGTTATCGCTAGTTGTCTGATAAAATTGGAGTATGAAATCCTTTACTGGTAAACTAAATGTGTTGAAGTTAAACTAAAGTGTAAAAGCACGAACTGTTTGGTGGAGTTTGCCTTAATTTAAACCATATTATTTCCACTAATTGGAAGAGGAAAATTATAAAAGCAAGACATGGTCTGAAAAGTTTATATCAACACATTGTCAAGAACACATGTGTCAACACGTAAATGGGAAAAACTAAATTGTTCCCACTTATTGCCCACTATTAAAAACTCTTTGTATCTTTTGCCAGATTCTTCTTAAAGATAGAAAAAGCGTTGTTGCGGGCATCAATCTTTCCCAATTTCAAAAAATTGTACCTTAAATCTTATCATGCACTGGCTCATTATAAATCTTACAAATTTAAAATTGATCACTACTCATTGAGTATTGATTAACTACCCGAATTACGGTAGGGATACATTATTGACGCTTTAGTCATGTGTAATTTTGATTTTAACCTCAAGATAAGATAAGATTTATTCTTCGTTAGATGCACACAAAATATTAAATCTTATTATTCCCCCAAAGGCTCATTGGCCTGTACAAAGGGGGAAGACAAATGAGTTGCTTACTCAGAGATGAAAAACAAAAGAAAATTTTAAATGATCACTTACTCACATACGATGGAAAAGAAAAGAAAATATAGATAAAATGAAAACTATAGAATAAATAAACTAAATTAATTAATTAGATTAAATAGACTCAGAAAAATAAATAAAATAAAAAATAAAGACATAAATGAAAATAACTTCTACGAAGTCAAAACATTTTTAACAATTTTTTCAAACAAACCGAATGAGAAAGAAATTCAACCATAATGGAACCCAGACACTATTTTGTTACTAATCTTAAACTTAAATACAAAAGCTTTGAGGTATGCCTAATGAAAATGACAATCAAATGGTAGAAAAATATAAAATAAAATTTGCAACTTGTCCTTGTTAGTTCCAATGAAGTTAAATTTTGAAATAAATTAAGTTAAATTTGGTATAAGTTTATTTTCAAATACTTGAGGAAAAGGAAACTATCTGAGAAGTGGCTCAATTTATATCAAATAATTACGCAATACAGAGCATGGATATATAATACACAGCAGGAATATGAGGGGATTGAAGCCCTTATTGTTTAAACAGTTAGTTTGTATAATGACAAACTACTTCTATTTTTACTAGTGCTAAGAACTTATTGCAGCGCCAAGCCGTCCAAGGCCCATACAGCTGTGCACGCTGCTCCTTCATCCCAATCTAATCAAAGTTTCATCTTTACACCCTCCCAAGAAGTATTAATTTCCCTTAAATTATCTTTACAACCTCTTCCCGCCCCATACGGTAGCTCCCTGCTTTTGGTTTGGCCCTAGACGGATGGCTGTAAGCGCGATCTTTGGAAATTTTTCAACCCTCGTCCAAAGACGGGTCGTAACCATTTCATCCTTTGTCTCATTATAGCCCTAGAGAGTGGGATAGAACCACATTTTTCTTACAGCTCAATGTTTTAAATACGGTCATACAAACAGCTACCCAAGAAAATCCGTTGAAAATTTCTCTGGAAAACTTCTAACAAATCTTCCTCAGTTTTTTGAAGCAGCCGCACTTCAGAATAATACTTGCCCACTGTCATCATTGTAGTTTAGGAGACTTCCTATGAGATCTTCCTATTTTTCCAAATTATTTAGACTGCGTAAAATTGCCCCGTACCATGGCTATTCCACTTCTAACATCTTCACTGCATCCACCATCTTTACTAGTAATCCCACCCATTCAAGAGAAGCTACCCACTTCGTCGATTTTCTCCTTACCTAAAATATCAACTTTATTTTATCAAGTGTCAGTGGCTTGATCTTATTAACACTATTTTTCAAACCTATAATTGCACTTTAAGCCCTCAAAACCTCTAAAACGTCTTCATTTTGCTAACATTTTCATCTAGGACGCGTGCATCAACAGCATAATTTATGGATAGGGGAGTTTTACCTTCTTATTTATTTTTATGATCTCTAAGGGGCTTTTCTATGGTCAATATAAATGAAAAAGCAATATCTAAAGCGTCTGACAATACCTTGAAACAATGTTTCCGTGTTATAGCGACCACACAAAAGAAATGAATTTAGGTTAATCCTAATGAAATGTACCAAAATATGGTGAAAACGTAATACTTTATTACATTAAAGGCCTAACCTTAATATCTCCTTATATAGGGGTGGACCCAGGATGGACCAAAGGGAGGGTGGAAGGCTAGGCGTTTGGGAGTAGGTGAAAGCACATGGGGGCTTAGGAGGTATGGAACATCCCAAGCAAACCGAGGTCAAAAACTTTCAAAATTTAAGTGTAAAATGACACATTTTTAGGCCTTTTTAACTTTTGAACGTTGAAAGCTATACCTTTTTATTTCAAGTACGGAAATACTTTTATTGCTGATATTACTATTTTTTCAAATGATTAAGTTTTTAAAATAAACCTTTATGTAGATTTTTTGTTATTCTACCTTATAATAAGTTTTTATAATGCATTAATGCATTACCTACTATTCCTTATTATAAAAGGCCTAACGCAGAAGTATTGTATAAGTTTTAGCTGGTTTACTCCTATCCTGAATTTAAAGGGTAACAGTTCAAAACAAAGAAATAAGTTAACTATCTCAAAGGACGATAATAATGTAAAAAAAGGTATTCAAAAGAAACTTTTATGTTACAACTTTTTTTTCATCGTACAATTCTATGAATAAGATATTTGATGGCCCAATTGAACAAACACATTCGTCTTAGTTTTGACTGACTAAAATGATGTTAGACTTTATCTTCATCAATCTCCCTTTCCTTATGAATATAAGCCAGTGTAATCCCTGTCAACTGGTCTTCTGTCATGGATGACCTGAGATAAGTTTTTATTCTTCTCAGTGAAGAAAAACTCCCCTCGGTCGTGTCAGATGTGACCAGTAACATAGCGAATATCTGCAATAAAATTGCTACGTTTGGAAAGAAATCTCTATTATACTTTTACAAAGCAATTTCACAACTTCGTGGAAGATTCTTGGGGATTTCCGATATCCAATGTTCCCGCCAAAGTTCAATCTCCGCGGAAAACTCTACTGATGAAGCAGAAATGTCCTCATAGTAGATATTTTTTTTTTTTTTTTTTTTTTTTTTTTATTCCAATATTCACGGCGCCAGGTACTTCGAAGTATCTGATATGCCGCTTTTCATTTACCTCTTTCAATGGCCTCGAGGTTTTAAATATCTATTGAACCTTCTTTTGAAGGTGTCAACAGAGGGATTTGCAGGGAAAATATCCCCAGGGAGATCATTCCAGATAAAAGTGCAATGCCAGATGAAGCTGTTCCTCAAGTACTCGGTTTTTGGCGTATCCTCCTGTAGATAATTGGACCGAGCTGTGCGCCTTCGTGTCTGCCTTGCCGGCTGGAAAAAGGGGGGCACAATTCGAGAGAGCTCGTCTGAGGGAGGTGAATTCATGTACTTGTAGAAAACAGCCATCGACGCTACATCAAACCTTTCATTTAGAGGCTGGAGCAATTCTTGTGTAGAGGCGCAGCCCGCCCTATTTGCCCTATTCTGGATGTACTGAAGTGGTGCCAACAGCGTTTTCGGAGTACCTGCAAATAGCGGGCATCCATATTCAGCTGTGGGTCTGATGCAAGACTTGTAGAGTGGGATGATCGAGCTTGATGGAAGAAGGTTTTTGCAGCGAAGAGTAACTCCCAGCTTTCTTGCGCAGTAGGTTCTCAGCCGATGAAGGTGGTTGTTTCAGGAGAAACTAATATAGCATAAACTCCCATTGTCACAAAGCTTGCAAACCCTCTGCGTAGCTTCTTCTTTTAAAATGATTTCGGTATGTCCGATCGGCATGATTATCAGATATCGTAAAGCTCCTGCGTAGTCATTTTAGTCAAATTGATCATCCATGTCCTAGGGTGCTGGGAAAATTTCATAAGATCCTCCTTCGTATAATTGGAGCCATGTTTTGGATCTTCGTGCTTAGGGACGGCTGAGTTTGTCGTGGTATCGTTGGAATAGTGATACAGAAGGCTTGTGAGGTTGTCTCCCATGTCGTTTATGTAGATAAGGAAAATCGTAGGTTCCAAGACACTGCTCTGGGGTACCCCTGCTTTCACTGGATATTCGCGGGAAATAAAGCCGGCAAGAAACACCCACAGTGAACGATCGGAAAGAAAGGTCTCAATCACTTTTAACAGACATCCACGAACACCATACACATAGAGTTTCTTTAGCAGGCCACGGTGCCATACTCTGTCAAAAGCTTCCGCAATGTCGAAGGATAGTAGCCTGATGTCGTATCCCATTGCCAGTAGTTCTATCTACTCCTGATACTGGGCCACTAGGCAGTCTAATGTTGAACGTTACCGGTGGAATCCATATTGGTGATCGCCTAGAAGGTCATTTGATTCTAGGTACTGATGAAGTGTTTTATTGGAGACGTTCTCGTAGACTTTTCCAACACAAGAGAGAAGGCTAATAGGCCTGTAGGAGCCCACACTTGTTGGATCGCCTTCTGGCTTTAGAGTATGTATAACATGGGCGGACTTCCATGTTCTTGGGAAGGTTCCGGAGTAAAAGCACAGCCGGAAAAGCAATGACAAGGGTCCAGCTAGTTCGGCACTGCAGGACTTAAGGACAACATTTGGTATATTGTCAGGAACCGTGGCTTTGGTCATGTCCAGATGTTGCAGAATGCAAAGGATCTTGGGAGCAGAAAAATTCACGCGGTCCAGGACAGTGTCGGTTCGGTCGGAGAATTTTGGCACTTCTCTATCGTCATCGTCTAGATTCGAGATTTCGGCAAAAGCCTTAGTAAGAGCTTCAGCCTTTGCCTGTGGATCTTATACCACTGTCCCGTTTCTCTGGAGAGAAGGAATTGCGGTCCCTTTGGACGACGGTTAAGCTTCCTTGACAATTCTCCACCAACTCTTTGCCGAAGCAAGTTGAAGCTTGGTTGGCGAATTTCTCCATTTACTGATCCCGGGACTGCCGAATCGCTCGAATTGCATCTTTGCGCGCACTTATGAATGCAATTCTGTCCTCTTCGATCTTCGAAAGTAGCCATCGCTTGTGTGTCTTTTTCTGTGGTCGGATTGTCTTCTTACACTGGTCGTTGAACCATGGTTTGTCCATACAGGACACCGAGATCCACTTTGAAGGGATATGCTTTTCGACAGAGTCAACTATGGCCTGCTGGTACTTATCTACAGCTTTTTCTGGGCCTTCCAGAAGGAAGGCTCTCCACCGCTGAGAAAAGAGGGTGTTTCTCAAACCGTCCCAATCACCTCTTTTGTATAGCCAGATTGTTCATTCATGCTTTACTGGAGGCGGAATACGTAGGTTTCCACGTGCAACGACGGCAACGTGGTCACTGGTGAAAACATGAGCGTCTACCTTAAAGGAGTCATGGTGATCTGTAAGGAATAGGTCAAGACGAGATGATCCGTTTGGGCCGTGATACGTGTCGAAATCGACAAGTTGTTCCAGCCCGTAAGAGAGGATAGACCATACAAGTCCGACCCTTCCCTATCAGTATTTTTGCTGCGATGCCACACGCTATGATGGACGTTGAAGTCTCCATGAAGGATAATGGCAGACTTAGCGCACTTGCCCCGAATATATTCAAGGGAGGTTTCAAGGTAGCTGGTAATCTGGTAAGTTGGAGGGTTATACACGGTACCGACACTCACGGATTTATTTGGGAGGGTCACCCTAACCCACAGAGCTTCTTTGCCTGGTGAATCTGGTATGTTCAATCATTAATAAGGTTCATAGCTTAGTAGCTATACAGCGATACCTCCTCCTCTGCACTTAGCACTAACAGTGCGCTCTCGGTCCCGCCTGAGGAGCGTGTATCCCTGTATGGCAACCTCACTGCTCTGTATTTTTTGGTTTAGATTGGTCTCAGTGATGCACATGTTAGATGGCTTGACCGAGTTCACTAAATGTAGGAACTGGTCAAACTTAGATCTGAGACCTCGTACATTGCAGTGGGCTACCGTAAACAGGTCCGTTTTGATGGTCGGTGGACGTGCTACAGGTCGTCATCGAAATGGCTGTTTGGTCCGAAGCTTTTTGTTGTTAATCATAACCAGGTAAAAGAAGTTTTGCCGAGTTGTTAGCTAGGCAAAGCCCATAAATTCAGTGCCAAGTTTCATTGGACGGGGGACAGTGCTACCAGCCAACGCACTTTATGACCGTATCTACAGCATTAAAGTGTTATCGTATGATGAATTAGGATTTGGCACAAGTACCCCCCACCTGCGCTGAAGCTTCCAACACTTCTTCAACTGTGTTATTAGGAAAGTTAGATGGAATTATTGCTTCCAGGTGTGAAGCGTCACTTACGGAAATAAATCTGGTGTTAAACTCAAAAATAAGGTGATCCAAAAATGGAATGTGTATTTCCACCTTGTAGTACTGTTCTGCATCTTGACCTGGTAACTTGACATTAGCTCTTTAAGTCTGTCGGCTTCATGCTCGGGGTAAGATTATTTCTTCTCTTAATAACAATGCTGTGGCTTATGAAGATGCAAATACTTTCTCGAGTTTGCTTCGTATTCACATTATATAACCTTTTGCGAAATGCAATTTGCGAAAATGAAATTTTCGCAAATGCGATGTGGTCTACAGCGTCCAGGTATTCCTTAACCTCGCTTGAAAAAGTAAAATTCACCCATTACTTTAATCTTTATTCCAAAATGCATTACAAATACTGAGAATTGTCGGTGTGTTTATTCACGTTTATAAAAGTAAATCTTTAAAATTGAAATATAAACTAACTTAAAATTCAATAATTAACAAAAATCCGTTATGCTCTTATCAGGCCATTTAATCTTCAATTATGCAAGACAAAATGTTAGACTAATAAGATCGAAATAAGAAATCAAATTCAAATAAAAAAAAGTCCAACCACTTTCCAGTAGCAACCTTCCATGTCAGTAAAATACTATACTATCTTTTATGTTTTTTTTTTGTTTTTGTAGGTTTATAGTCTGAACTACTTTTTATTTATTTTACTAACAACTACTCGACATTTTTTTTTATCTTTTAAGGTTCGTCCCTAGTGACAAAACAGAATCCTTCCCTCCAAAGCTGGATATGCTTCCCGCAGCACGAGTTGAACCAAGGCATGGGCTCTGGATTAAGTTGGAAAAAAGAGAAGAAGTATGCTAGTTTAACAAAATTTTGTATAAGCGATAGTGTTCTAAACGAAAATCTGTATCTTATTTTGTTTTTTAGAAAATAAAAACCGATTTCTAATACAGCTGTGCACTTTTGTGAAAATCTGAATTTTTCTTTAACTTCTAATAAAGGTCAAAGTTATATTTAATTTTATGCAAGTACACAAAGGGAAGGGGAACTCATGAAAAATTGACATTCTACAACTTCTCTTATATTTTTTTTCTGTTTTTTGTTTGATCTTAAATTATATGAAATGAAATTGCTTTAACTTGTATTCTGCATATGATTCACCTAAATTGGGATATTCTTCGGGTTTATGTCCCTCCAAAATCTCATCAAATCGCTAAGGCAAATTCTTTTTTTTAGCGCCTTCTGACTATCTACTTTTAATATATAATCATACCAGGTTTCCAAAGATTCACTACTAGTCGATCCTCTTGGGATGGGAAGTAATCCCGACCCGGTGGCAATTGTCAAATTAACAACTGGGATAAGAGCTTTGAGCTTTTTGAGAAGAGACCTTAATGACTCATTCATTACCTCGGACATCGGTAATATTTGCTGAAGAGACGCCAGGAATTTCACAAAGAAATAAAGGCACGTAAACATGTTTAGAAAGGGGGGGGGGTCGGGGGCACAGATTAAAGGATATGGAAGACCGAAAAATGTCTGTGTGTAGTAGCTATTGGCTCGGGACATCAGATAGGACACAAATTAAAAACTTCTTACTTTCAAATTTTTACTACCAAAAGAGATTGTCAGACGACAGGCATCAGTCAGAAAAAAAAAATGCTGTTTTGCGAGCATTGGAAACTAGGTGAATCTGATTTTACAGTGAAGAAACACTTGATTCGGGTAAGGTAGTCTACTCGTTGAATAATATTTAATGACTGTTCTCAGATTAGTGATTACTAGAAGTTACAGATACAAAACAGTTACATAAATTTTTATTAAATTCTCAAATTCCTTAAATTGATAAAATCTTTACATTTTAGGATCAACCTAATAATTTATGTTCGTTCTAAGTTTTGTTGTTGCTCCTTACTTTCAGTTGAAAAACTTGTTTTTTTTATTTAATTTCTATTCGTTTTTTTAAGTAATTCTGGGATATCCGGCACCCCCTTCAGAGCAATGTCTCTTGCCCCCATGAAAGCTTCCTCCACTGAAAGATCCTCCCACATAACCCTCCAACCCACTACCGCCCTACAATACCAGAAAATATCCCCCCTGAAAACGTCTGTATACTTCCCAATAACCAGTACTATATGTAAACAGTAGGTAAAGTTCATAAATTTCAGCCCTCTCCCCGGGGACTTTCGGGGATTAAGTCATCCTAAAAGATATTTTTATTATATTTTTGACCATTTTGAACAAAATGCCCATCTCAAAATTTTGATCGGGTGACTTTGGGAAAAAATGACCGTGGGAGGGGGCTGAGTTGCCCTCCATTTTTATGGGTCACTAAAAAGTGCACTAGAACTTTTGATTTTCCTTCGAATGAGCCCTCCCATGATATTCTAGGACCACTGGGTCGATACAATCACCCCTGGAAAAAAAACAAAAAAACAAATAAACAAAAAATCCATGATCTTTCTTCTGGCAAAAAATTCAAAAGTCCACATTTTTGCATATAGGAACTTGAAACCTCTACAGTAGGGTTCTCTGGTACGCTCAATCTGATGGTGTGATTTTCATTAAGGTTCTGTAATTTTTAAGGGATGTTTCCCCTTTTTTCGAAAATCAGACAAATCTTCTCAGGCGCTTAACTTTTGATGTGTAAGACTAAACTTCATAAAACTTATATATTTCAAATCAGTATTAAAATTTTATTCTTTTGATTTATCTCTTGGTATCAAAATTCCATCTTTTAGAGTTTCGGTTACTATTGAGCCGGGTCGCTCCTTACTTACAGTTCGTTACCACGAACTGTTTGATAGATACTTGGAGATGCTTAGTGGTATAATTTGCCCCACAATGGCTATATCAAAATAATAAATGTTAACCTAGCTCTGTTTTACAATTTAGTTATTTCAGGGAAAAAACTTATGACTTTTTTTGTGAAATAAGCTTGTAATGTGGGTCTTATTCTTAATTTAATTTCTGTTCATTTGCCTTTTCTGGTGATGCTGACCAAATGAATTTAGACCTGATGACTAACTAACATGTGCCTTGATGGGGGGTGTTACCAGCACTGCCCTATTTATTTGCACCTTGATTTTTCACTTATTTTAGCATAATATTTGTGAAATATAATGGTGTGATACTCCCATCAAACATATATCAACAAAGCAAGCAACAAAATTGCATTCACAGTCCTGACTTGGGCCGATAATATTTGATAGTATTTGCCAGTAATGATTTTCAGATTTGAACATATAATATTTGGGTATTAAATTCAAGCTAGTCACCCCTTGGGATTTAATCCTGAGCTTCAAATTTTAAAATATGCTTCTAAATGTTTATATAAAAAATGTCTCTCCAAAAATATTTATAGTATATTTATTATTCTTATTGAATATCACGGGAGTTTTGTCTTCAAAAGTTTGGATTTTTTGGAAGTAAAACTTTATGCATTTTAAAATTTTATCAGCAGCCATGTATAGACCAAGTCTCTTCCTTGTGTTTTGTTTCTAAAAATGTGATTGTAAATCTGGAATTTTTGAGTTTCACTAGAAGCGAAAAAATCCTTCAACAGTTCTACATTACCATTTCAATCGTTTAGTGGTACTTTCCAAATATCAATGCTAGAAGAATGTATAGTATTGAATGCTGGCTTTGAAGGTGCATTAGAAAGAAAAAAGTGAAAATTGGATATTCCTTTTTATAGGAAACGAGTAGATTTAATAAATTTCAAATGATATATATTTTATGACTACTTAACAAAAAAAAATGATATGAGTGGGTTTCATAGATGATTATACCAAGTTATTTATAAGTTAAAAATGATATATTTTCATGAATCCTAAAGGAAGTTTAACTTTCTCTAGCCTGCAGGGAAGCAAATAATTTACTCAATTCTTCTTAAGAAAACCAAAGAAGTAAGTCTTGAAAACAATGGATCTTTGAACTAACACTTCACCTGTATCACAACAAGTCCTCCTCAGCTTGGAAAAAGGAAAGAATTGAAATCATAAAAATGTAGAGAAAGGTAGCAATCTGAATTCAAACGAGAATAAAAGGAAAAATCAAACCAATATGCACAATTACTATTCCTTGTAAAGGCAACAGAAGTAGAATTTACTTTAAAATCAAAAGATAGAGGAATATATGATCAAATATTGACTACAGAGGGAAGCAAATGAGATCAGTAAAGTCTTTGAAAAAGGATCAGAAATCACTGCAAATATCAAATTTTATATTACACATAATATCTTATTAATTTCTCTAACAAACTTCGATTCCAAATACATTTCAAAAATGGGAAAATGAACATTTTAAACCTCAGCAGAATGGACAAACAAGCCACAGATTTTCGCCCATTTTTAAGAGATTTTTTGTACAAACTGATTAGAAGGATTATGACCGACTCATGTGAATTTGAAAGTTCACTACTGGTTGAAATATTATACCCAAAACCAACTCCCCAAAAATATCGGGGACATTCTTTAGAAGGAAAGGGTGTCCCCTCTAAATTTCAAAAATACTGTTTTTGTATCATCATTCAAAAAAAAAAGAAAAGAAGTCGGCAAATAAATAATCCTATCGAAAAATCGAAAAGCGTTATAAGATAAATCTTGGAGGGATTTTGTAAATTTAAACGCAACTAAGAAGCTTTACTTGTTGTTTTACTTGAAGCTTTACTTGAAGCTTTGCTTTAGTTGTTGTAATATTTAAGGGATAATAAGTTGCTAATACTGTGCTTGGTAAATACTGAATAACCAGCAAGAGCCAAACGAAAGACATTCGCAAATTAAATTTACGAGAGATAGAAGAGATTTGAATGCAACTTGAGGGAACTTGAGAGTAAGGAGTCAAGATTGAGGCTTTGAAAACAGCTGGTTTGGAGAGTATATTAACCAGCTATTCTGGCTTTAATCAGGGTAGTGCGTTGATGATTCACTATTATTGGTATTAGTAGCAGGAGTATACTATATTACACGAGTTAGTATTTCACATTGAAACAAGGTGTAGCAGAGCCTGTGTATATTATATATGTTTTAGAACACATTATGTATATTTTAGAACTTATTTTAAAATAATAAACAAGGAATTGGAATTCTGAAGCCGAAGGTTTTGCAGGAGCATTATAAACTGCTGAAAATACCTTTTTTTTTAATAAAATTGTATTAATTTCGATTAACATGTCTTTTACCATGGCTTATACTCAGTTGATGCGAATAAACTTACTTTTGTGGAGCCAAAAGTTAAACAAGGATTTTTAACACAAATTAGTCTTGTTAATATGGTTTCATTTAGTAAATGTATCTTGTAGGTATTAAAACTCTCTATTTTATAAAAAAAAAAAATCTATTAATATAGGTTGATTTCATAAATTTACCTTTATAGGATTTACCTCTGCGTGTTTAAAACAATATATTCATGTAAATTTAAGTTTCCATTATGTCCTCCTGGCCACTAGCACAAATTTAAAAACAAACATCAAATATATATGCAAATATAGGTAGCTGAAGGATCCATAATTTATTCATTTATCCATAACAAACCTTTATATAAAAAATGTTTGTTTCTGTTATTTTTTGTGTTTTTTTTTTTTAAGTTAGAACAGATCAAAGCTTAGTCATCCATTCGTGGCTAATCCTTACTTATATTTTTAGAAACAACAAATATTGGACTATTTCAACAATGACTTTTCTAATTTTAAAGATAAGCTTCTTTTCCTTGTGCTTTGGACAATAAAATTTACGACATTGTAAAAAAAACGAGCTATTTACCTGGGAAAATTTAATATGTCCTTTTTCACTTATATAAGCTTTTTAAGATTGATAAAAATGAGTTAATTAGTAGGGATTATTCGGCATATTTACAAAAAAAATATGTGAAACAACCTAATATATTTGCAAAAATTAAGCAATAGCTAGAACCTAAATAATAAAGGCTGATAAGATCATATATAAAAGTCTTCTTTTCTTTTTCCTTTAAGCCACTAGTATGTCTTGGACAGCATAGCCATAATGGGTCTTTTATTAATATTTTTCTGTTCATTGTTGGTAATATACCTTATGCTATGGTTAACACAAAGATGGCGGGATTTAAATTTTTTCAAGAGACTTGGCATTCCAGGACCAGAGCCAAGTTTCATTACAGGCAACATATTTGCAGCCAGATGGTCTATGGATAACGTAGGAGAGTGCATCAGCAAATGGAGAAAAGAGTATGGGGATGCTTTTGGATACTACTGGGGCACAGTTCCTCACATCATGCTTTCAGATTTGGACCTAGTAAAGGAGGTGCTTGTGAGCGACTTTAATTCGTACCGTAATCGGAACAATCAGCTGTCAACCCAATATCCAGAATTCAGCATGGCTCTACAAGGTTTGTTACTGAGCTTTGTTCAGGCTTTTAGTTATAATTTTATATCAAAGGGGCCCTGGCCCACAGGATCAAGGGTAGTCTGGACACTTATCTTCTAAGAATTCTATGTTTTTTCTAAGTAGTATAATCA
Organism: Artemia sp. Qi Xiang Cuo; assembly: GCF_049724085.1. Taxonomy (NCBI): domain Eukaryota; kingdom Metazoa; phylum Arthropoda; class Branchiopoda; order Anostraca; family Artemiidae; genus Artemia; species Artemia sp. Qi Xiang Cuo. Next base: position 77,275,645 of record NC_142797.1, on the reverse strand, counting down.
CAACTATTATAATATTTATGAAAATAATACGAAACATACTTAAAAAAAAAATTAAATATAAATATTGAGGTACCTGGAGAAATTAGTTTTTGTTATAAATTTGAATCCCAGTTAAAAAGGGATCAAAAATAAAACAAAATTATCCTCTTCATATTTTGAGGCTCACAAGCATTTAAAGGGTATTTACAACTATTTGAATAACTCTTTCGAATTATAATTCACCTCAATTGTTTACTAGTAAAAGTATTATCGACGAAATGTTCAAAGGCTGATCAAAATTTCAAATGTTCGGTTATTTGAAATAATATTCAAATCAGTCTTGTTCCTAAAGTTAAAAAAAATTATTTAGTCTCAATTTGACATAAGAAAAACTGTACGTAAAACATAAACATAAAACAGACTCAAGGATAGTCTTGACCCCCTATGTATTTGGAATTCCTATTTTTTTATTGATTGAAAAATAATTCCAGAGAAGAAGTTTTTTAAAGAAAATTAAAAGCCATATTAAAGTTTATATCAGAATAAATAAAAATATATAATAATTCAAACTCAAAACGACCGGAAATTGCAATTGTAGAATAATAGATACCCACAACAAACAGAAATCAAATAAAAAATCAAAGCAAAAAAACATATAACGAGCAAAAATCACTACAAACAACAGTTTTGCCACCTTTTACTATTATAATTACCTACTGTATATTTAATTTCTGTTCGTTTTAGGTTTCATTTATTCCATAATAGCGATTTCTATTCGTTTTGAGTTTGATTTATTGTAGATTTTTGTTTCTTGTGATCAATGTTTTACGTTCTTTGAAAAACTTCTATTTATGGAAAGTTTTTTTTTAGTTCATTTCTGTTCATTTTTGATAACCAAAGTTTCACGTTATTTCAAACTCTTTATTTCAAAATCATATTTTTCAGCATCAAAGTTTCATCAACGTATCAAAACTAGTATCAAAGTAACAATATAAGAGCAACAAAGAATCAAAGTGAAGACAGCATCAAAGAAAACAAAGTATCAATGTAACAATAAGACAGTTGCATAATTCACAGCCCTTTCCTCGGGGACTGGAGGGGGTTTCAACCCTGGAAGCACAGTTATTTGACCTTTTGATTATTTCTCAAAACAGTTTTCTCAAAATTTTGACGGGATGCCTTTGGGTAAAAGAAGGTGAGTAGGGGGTGGGGGGAATTTCGTTACCCATTCATCCCTTTGGCTCTCAAAAGAGCACTGGAAGCTTCAGTTTCCAACCAAATGAGCCCCCTTCAAAGTCTATACGACCACCCCTTCCAAAATGAAAAAAAATTACATGATGTCCATGGTCAACTTGCATAAGTTACAACCTTTGCCTTGGGGACTATGGGTGATTATCAAACCCTAAGTTATAGTTATATAAATTTTGGACTATTTTGAACAAAATGGTTACTTGAAAATTTTAAAAAGATGCATTTGGGGAAAAAAAAGCGTGCGAAGAAAGATGCTGGTTACCCTCTGATCACTTTCGACTCTTCAAAAGGGCAAGCTATTTCCGAATTCCAATCGAATGAGCCACCTCCAAAGTTAATACGAACACTCCTTCCACAAGAAACCCTGTGTGTTATCGATGGGTAACTTCAATAATTTATAGCCTTTTCCCCCAGGGCTGGAGGGACCGGCGGGTAAAACTCGGAACCATAGTCATTTGACATTCGGCTTTGATTTTCAAAATATTTCGATTGAATGCATTTGGGATAAAGAGGACAAGGATTAGGAGAGGGAAGGGGCTAGTTACCAAATAATTATTCTTGACGCTTCAAATGGGAACTGGAAAATTTAATTTCAGATCAAATGAGCTTCCTGCAAATCTCATAGAACCACACTTTCCATAAGAAACTTATATACCCCCAGAACATAAGTTATAATCCTTACCCCTGGGCCTTGGGGGTTGGTAATATCGATGCAATTGATGCAATTGAGAAAAAGAGGGTGGGGAGGATGGGTTAGTTGCCCTCTTTATAACTTACAACACTTGTCCCTGGAATTCCTGGAATGGGGGTAGTGTCCACCCTGCATCTTTTTTGTCTCATCGATGGGCTATTTAAAAAAAAAATGGCAATCTCAAAATCTTGATCGAATGCGCTTGGAAAAAAAGGGCTTGGAAGAGGGGGCGATTTGCCCTCCAATCAGTTTTGAATCTTAAAAAGGAAACTAGAAATTCCGATTTCCTATTGAATGAGCCTCCTCCGAACCTTATAAGATGACCATCCCTTTTATAAGGATTTTACATACCCTCAAGGCAAAACTTACAATGCTTGCACTAGGTTTGTTGGGGGTTGTTTGTCAGAAGACCACCAGAGCCTGCTACCACTATTTTCTAATTTTCATCTTCTCTTTCGTAGTGGAATTTTGAGACGGAGAGTTGAACCCCGGGGTTGAAAAAGGGCTTGAGGGGATACTAGTTTCCCTACAATCTCTTTGACTCCTAAAAACGATAAAAGTCCCATATCAATAAGTCCCATGTGAAGTTTCTTTCCATTAAAACCTTATATGCCCCCTAGGCAAAACTTAAGAAACTTTCTGCCGGGCTCTGGGAGGGTTGTGTCAACTCCGGAGCTTTGTTATCTGATCTTTTAACTATTTTTAACAAAACAGCTATCTAAAAATTTTTATAGAATGCATTTGGGGAAGAAAGAGCTAGAGGAGGGGGGGTAGTTACCCTCTGATAACTTTTTACTCTTTAAAAGACGCTAAAACTTCCAAATTCCAATTGATTGAGCCCCTTTTGAAATATAGATGACCATTCCTTCAACAAGAACTCTTATGCCCCCAGGGAATTACTTTAAACACTTGTCCCTGGATTTTGGGAGCATTGTCGATCCTGAAGTGTTTGTTATCTGAACTTTGATATATTTTCAACAAAAAGACCATCTCAAAAATTTAATTGGATGCATTGAGGAAAATGAGGCTTGGGGGAGGGGTAGTTGCCCTCCAATCACTTCTGATGCTGAGTAACGGCACTAGAACTTACAAATTCCAATCAAATTAGCTCAATCTGAAGTTTCTACGACCATCCATTCCATAAAGACCTTAGATGCTTCCAGTACATAACTTATACCAATTATCCCTGGGGTAAAAAGACTGGGGGGAGGGCTGGTTGACCTCTGATTACTTTAGACTCTTATAGAGATTCCGATTACCAATTGAATGAGCCCCTCCAAAGTTTATATGAACATCTTTTCCATATGAAGTGTCTCTGGAAAAAAATATATATAATAAAACATTGAAGCAAAATTCTGCATTTCTTTACATAGGAGCTTGAAACTTCTATTGTAGGGTTCTCCTGTATACGCTGAATACGCTTGTAGGAATCTCCTGTATGCGTTGTGTGATTTACATCAAGATTCCTTGAATTGGGGGGGGGGCTGTTTTCTCCATATTTCAAATATAAGGCAAATTTGCTCAGGCTGTTAACTTTTGATGGGTAACGCAAAACTTGATCATTCTTGTATATTTGGAATCAGCACAATAAGTTGATTGTTTTCATGTATCAGATTATATTGATATCAAAATTCTGTGTATTAAAGTTTCGGTTGCTATTGAGCTAAATCGCTCCTTACTTACAGTTCGCTGCCACGAACTGTTTGATAAACACAACCCATATGATTTTTTTTAATTTAATGACACTTAGTAATTACACATAACTCTAACATGGTTGACTGTCTGAATTTCAAAGAGCATATTTAGCGCGTATCTGGTAGGGGGCTGATTTAGAACTTCCGTGACCTTTTTTGCCACAGACAGAACGATGAATTTCGCTCATACATGTACTTGAAATATGCCCGTATGTTTGTCATTTTTGGCATCCAAGGGGTAGAAACAAAACCTCTTGAGTAATTCTTAACCGATCGCTAATGGGAACTTCGTTGCTCGTAGTAAATCCTCTTTTGTTTTGAATTTCAGTCCGAAAGATCTGGTTCAGCCAATTTGCTTTACTTTGCTACAATCTGAAGTGACTTCGCGAAGCTGTAACCCAAACTCTAAAGAAAGAAATTTGATTAAAATTAATACGTTGAATGATTTGGATTTTACTTTGGTTCAAAACAAATAAATTCATTTAGTTTAATACCACCCATCAAAAGCTACTAGCCTGAGATATTTTGACTGAGTTTTGAGAAAGGGCGAGTCATCCCCATAAAGTCAAGCAATCTTGACGAAAACTAGACCATCAGATTCAGCATATCAAAGAGCCCTGCCGTAAATGTTTCTAGCTTCATTTACAAAAGGGTGGAATTTATATTTTTCCATGATGAAATATAACAGATGCTTCTTATTTGTATATTTTTCCTAGGGGAGGGGGGGGGGTATGTCAAACTAATAGTCCTAGAAGATTTGGAGAAGGCCTATTGATATGAAATTTGAAATTACTGTTGCTGTTTTCAGTAATTAAAGCAATGTGGAAGTGGCATTGTCTGCCATTTTTAGGCACCCAACTACGATGTTGTCCCAAAAAGGGCCAAACTCGCTGGCGATTGAGCCTAAGATAGCCAATCGAATTATGAGCATCAAAAAACTATATATAGGGACAACTTCCTAGTTGTTCCAAAGGCTTTATATTGAACAATACGCGATATTGAAGAGTTACTTTGGACTTGGGACAGTAGCCTATTATTTTATTTGAATTTAATTTTTATTTTTATTAGATTAGAAGAAAAAGGATTTTTGAATAGCTCTCAGAAACGTTTTAATTTCAGAAAAGTTTTTATTTTCGTTTCACAAATCCTGTGTAGCAGAAAATTTAGAGTTTTATCTTGCTCCGCTCCCAAGCCACTAACCACCGATCATGAGAAAACATAGTGCTCATCAGAAGTAGAATCAGCAATGATTAGTTAGATTTAAAGGAAACGAACTTTAATGGAAACGAATAAAAAAAAATCCAATTATACTAAATAAAAAAGGGGGTGGGTAGAGACAAGCAGAGAAAGCAAAATACTGAAAATGAAGGTAGAAAAGAGCAAATGAGAACAAAGGTTAGGCATTGATTCGTTAGCTAATGGATTTTGGGAACTCTAAAAAATGGAACTAAAACTTCTGATATCAAATCGAACGAGGCTTCTCTAAAGTCTTTGACACCACTCCTTCTAGAAAAACCTTATATGTTAACAATGGATAGCTTGTATAACTTTCAGGCCTCTGCCTTGGGGGCTCTGAAGGGTTTCGAAACCAACTCTAAGGGAAAATAATTAGTAAAAAATATCCAATATTAATAAAGGAAAAAGGGGGAGGGATAGGGAAGATTAGAGAGATACCCTGGAGAAGCTGAAGTGGTTTAAAATGAAGGTAGAAAAGACAAAACGAGGACAGAGGATGAGCATTGAATAATAAGCTTATGGATGACATCATGGCCCCATCATGGATAAGGGACCAGACATTTTCTGCACTTTACTATGAAGGTTTAACTATTGGAATATAGGAGTTTCGATGGAAACTGTATGAAGAGGACGAAATTTAACTGTATTGAAGGTTTCCGAAGAATTCCTTGATATAGAAGTTTACTTGTAACATAAAAGAAAAAATAATAAAGGGATAATAAAATAGCCGAGAAAAAACCAGGTTAATGTCAGCCAGAGGACAGAAAAGAAGCGAAAATAACAAACTCAAATATTTGGCAAGGACCTCCTACGAGCTGTCTTCGGTGCTCAAAAAAAAGAAAAGAAAAAAAAAACTAACAACTTTGAGATTTTTGCTAAAGAAGAATCGAGAAACGAAAACGAAATTTTTTTCTGAAATTAAAAACCAGAAGCAAATTCAATAAGAACAGGCTGTAGACCCGAACAGATCAGAGCAATCCAGTTCTTTGCTAATCAATTTCATTATTCATTTATTAATTTTTTCATTCTTTGTCATACGTCATTTGACAGCCAGTGTGGTCTTAGAATGTTTTTATAGCAGGTTATTAATGCAATTTTTGAAAAATAAATAGTTTGAAATAAGGTCAGTTTGTGTTGTGTTGTTTTGACTTTGAAATTATTCTATTAACCCAAACATATGATTTTTCACCAGTAAACCTAAGATATTTGTCTAAGTACTCCTATCTTGTTATGATCAATTCCTAAGTATGGTTAATTTATCAATTAATTTAAGAAAAAAAATCCGCAAAACGAATTTTTCGAAGAAAAGTAAAGAGCTCCGTTAAGCCAAGAATGAGCAAAAATAAATTCAAATGATCTTCCAAGCGTAAAACTATCACAAATAATTATCAATAAATAGATAAAACTCAAAACAAACAGAAATTACAATAAATAGCCTACTGAAACTCAAAACGAGCAATAATTAACATAAGTAAGGCTGGTATTAACCTGGTTTTTTCTATGCCTTATCAAGACAAGAACACAATTTGCACTTTACTGAAAAAAAAAACAATAACAAAAAAAAAACAAATAGCCGTGGGTTGTCAGTTTAATTGACATATACTGATAAATGTTAAAATTTTTGAAAATTTTTTATTTACAAAAGTGAGAAAAGTGAAACCATTTCAAACGTATTTTGTTTTCAGTAAAGCACAAATTCTGTTCTGGTTTTGCGAAGGCATGGGGGTTATTAGCCCTACTCACGTTGATTTTTGCTCATTTTAAGTTTGACTTGGCCATTTATTGTAAATTCTGTTTTTTTTAAGTAATTCTGTTCATTTGTGTGCCCTTGGATGATTATTTGAGTTTATTTTGCTCATTCTTAGCTTCATGGAGCTCTTTACTTTTCGTCGTCTGAAGTTGACCTGAAAAATAAAACTTAATATCACTCCCAAAAGATTCTATATATGCTCTTTGACAGCCTGGATTCACTCACAATCTGTTTATTTATTTAAATTGTAAGAGCAGAAGTAGCAATATTAGTATCACCAAAAATTTTAACTTATTACCCCAAGTCGTTCTCAATATATTGCTGAGGCGTCTTATTGGCAACCATAAGCGCAGTGCCTTTTGATTTATTTTGAAGTATCATTTAGTTTTAAAGCATAATGGGCCAATTGTACATTGTGGGCAGTTAACATGCCTAATGTCCCCAAGGATATTGTTGCTGGACTGTTCTATTATGCAAAAATAAAATAAAAAAACAGGGTTTTTTTTACTGAAAGTAAGGAACGACGTTAAAACTTAAAATGAACAGAAAATTTTCCGTATATGAACGGGGTGTCCCCTCCTCAACGCCTCACTCTTTACGCTAAAGTTTGACTCTGTCTCACAGCTTTATTTTTTAAAACAATAAAAAACTTTAGCGTAAAGAGCGAGGCGTTGAGGAGGGGACAGTCCCTTTCATATACGGAATAATTTCTGTTCGTTTTAAGTTTTAACGTCGTTCCTTACTTTCAGTAAAAAAAACTTGTTTTTTTATTTAATTGGTGAACGTTTTTGAATTAATGCAGGTTTTGATTTTGGCTCACCGTGCATGAATAATTAAAACCAAATTTGCATTATAATTTTACTTTTATTTGGTTAAATGGCTTTCTCGAAATTTGTTTAATCTTATTTACGAACGTTTTTATTAGTAATAAATATACGTAACTTGCGAATTAACTTATGTAACGATCTTCTATGTTCATGTATTTTTAATACGTATATTAGGGGGTTTTCCTCCTATTCAATACCTTGCTCTTTAAGCTAAAGTTCGAATTTTGTTCAGATTCTTTAAAAATGACCGCTTAATAAAAAAGGCCGTTGCTTAGAATAAATAGCTCTTATGAAAGTACTAAAAAATCTTTGGCTTAAAGAGCGAGGTATTGACTAGGGGGTGAAACCAATCATATATGTAATATTTTCTGTTCGTTTAAAGTTTTGATGTTGCTGCTGTTGCAGCTGAAAAACTTGTTTTTTTTATTTAGTTTCTGATTTTTTTTTTAAATAATGCTGGGAAGTCCGGCGTCCCCTTCATAGCAATGCCCCTTCCCCCAATACTTCATTCGTGGAAAGATCCTCCCACATAACCCCCCACCAACCCCCCCCCCCCTACTACTAGAAAAAATCTCCCCTGATAACGTCTGCATACTTCCCAATAACCAATACTATATGTTAACACTGGGTAAAGTTCATAACTTTCAGCCCTCCCCCTGGGAACTCCGGGGGATTAAGTCATCCTAAAAGACATTTTTATAATATTTTCGACCATGCTGAACAATATGGCTATATCAAAATTTTGATTGGGTAACTTTGGGAAAAAAATTAGTGCGGGAGGGGGCCTAGTTGTCCCCCATTTTTTGTCACTTAAAAAGGGAACTAGAACTTTTTATTTCCCTTCAAATGAGCCCTCCTACAATATTCTAGGACCACTGGGTCAATACGATCACCCCTGGGAAAAAGAAAAAAAAAACAAAAAAACAAACAAACAAATAAACACGCATTCACGATCTTTTTTTTGGCAAAAAATGCAAAATTCCCCATTTTGTAGATAGGAGCTTTAAACCTCTACAGTATATTTCCCTTATATATTAAATATGTCGGGGTGATTTTCATTAAGGTTCTATAACTTTTAGGGGGTCTTTCCCCCTATTTTCGAAAATCCGTCAAATTTCTCAGGTGAGTAACTCTCGATGAACAGGACACAACGTGACGAAACCTGTATAGTTAAAACCAGCATAGAAATTCGATTCTCTTGATGCTTCTATTGGTCTAAAAATAATGTTTTATAAACTTTTATTTCCCACTGAGCCGGGCTTCTCCTTGCTTACAGTTAGTTAACACGAACTGTTTGAACAGAATGACTGTCTCCAAATTTTGACTGGCTGCCTTTTAAAAATAAAGGGGCTTTACAGAAGGGTCGCTTGCCATCCTATCTCTTGTTACTCTTAAAAAGGGTACAAGAACTTTTAATTTTGAATTGAATTAGCTCCTTTAAAAGTTTCAATGACATTTCTACCCGTTATAGACTGGTGCTGCCTATGACATTGCTTATATGCTCTTTTGAAAACCTGCATGACTACAGTTTTTTGTTCCTAAAAGCTTGTAAACAGTTTCTAAACAGTTCCTAAACAGTTTTTGTTCCTAAAACTCCTAGATATTCCCTAAAAGTTTCATCTTAATACCTTTAGCGTCATTAGCTACATTAACTGTAGTGATAGCATTAAAAGTATACATATAGTGCTTTCTGGCTAGTTCAAAATCCCCCACAACTTACCCTAAAGGTCTGAACTAATAACATAAGTTGTTCTTCAGATATTACCTTGTTACCTTTTTGAAAGTCCACATGCTCATATTTTTTTTTTTTTTTTTTTTTTAGTTCAACATCTGCCTAAATAAACCTTAGAAGCTTCACGCAGTTGCAATAGTTGTAGGAGCATTAGTAGCAGTATGGGCATAGCACCTTTGGTTGCTTGAATATTCCCTTCAATACACACTGAAAGCTCCAGCTTAATACATAACATCAACCATTCCTGAAGCATTTCTGATGCGTCCGCTTGAAAACCTGTGTGGGAATAGTGCGTTTCGAGTTAGTTCCATACAGCTTCTATATATCCCAAATCTACGCCTTAATATCCTTAGTTTAAATAGCAGTAGTAGTAGTAGTAGTAGCTTAAGAATCAATGGTAGTAGCCTAAGCTGTAGTGGCAATATCAGTAATAGAGGTAGTAATAATAGTAACAGTAATAATAGTATGAGTAGAAGCAGAAGCATTACGGTGCAAATATTTTATTTTGGTTAGTTCTTCATTTCTCAAAACAAGCACTGTTAACTTCAACTTCACACACCTAACTGTTCCTAGGATATTGCTATTACAACCTTTTGACAACCTGTATAAGGAGGGAATTATCTGATTCAGTTCATCTTCCCACTCAAAATTTCTTGAAAATTTCACCTTCATACCCTTAGGCATAATTGTATTAGTAGTCATAGTAGTAGTATTGATATTACTAATAATAGGATTTAATAGCAGTAGCAGCACTAGCAGCAGTAGTTTAACCTTTTGCCTTTTGGTCAGTTGAACATCCCTCTCATCAAGTCCTGGAAGTTTTAACTTACCACAATATGCCATTGCTATGACATTGCTGATATGTCGTTTTGATAACCTGTGTGTTTATATACTTCTTGAAATTTTCATTTCATTGCTCTTAGCCCTACAAGCATTTGCAATAGAGGTAGCAGTAGTAAATGTAGCAGTAACAGTAATATTCTGCAGGGGTGTGCATTCTCTGAAAGTATTCTCTGAAAGTTTCAACTTCATGCCCAAATCAGCTCTTGAAATAGGCTATTTTGACAATGTGTGCGCACAAAGCGTCTTTTGATTTAGTTCAAATTTCCCCTTGCTATTGTAAATGGAATAGTGTGGTAGTAGTAGTGGTGGTAGCTGTAGTAATATTGATAGCATACAAATTTCGTCTTTTTGATCACGTTCATTGTCATTTCCTGAATTTCCCAAATTAATATACTCAATTATTCGTTTGTTGTACCTTTTTGACAATCCGTATGCACATGCCGTGTTTTGATTTTGTTCAAAACTCCGCTCAACATTCTCTGAAAAGCTCACCTGAATACCCTTCGTCTTCTTGAAAAGTAAAGTTCAAATATGCATACCTTTCTCAATAAAATATCATAGGCAGCGCAATAGCGTTGCCTAAGTAAAGAACGATGTTGGCACAATGTTTTTTTTTTTTTTTTTGCTTGGACCAGGGCACTTCGTATCGAAGGAGTTGTCTAAGAAACTTCAAAAAGGGTTCATTCCATCGGAACTTGGAAGGGCTAGTTCTCTTTTTAATAGTCAAAAGTGATTGAAGGGCAACTAACCCTCCTCTCACGCCCACCATTTCCCCAAACACATCCAATCAAAATTTTGTGATAGCCATTTTGTTCAACCTAGTTAAAAGTTCTGGATATTAGGTCTTTGAGGATGACACCCACCTCCCCACAGCCCTGAGGGAAAAGGTTGTAAGCTATGCTCTGGGGGCATATAAGGTTTTATAGAAAGGTAAGGTAAAAAATGCGGCATTAAACTTTACAGTTCCTACCGGCCATGCTGATCTCATTTTCTTCGCCCTTCATCCAGGAAGTACAACGGGGGGTTGGGGGCAAACCATCCTTTGCCTTCACAAACCCTTCCTGTTTACCTTCCCTAGATTTCTCCAGGTACCCATTTAAAGCTAGTTAAACTCTGGCTGAACCTATAGAATCACGCCACTGACCCCCTTCCCAAACCAAATAATTGGGTGCACTAGGACTGGAACCCTCGTCCTCTCAGACTAAGGATCGTAAATCCAGCGCACCAATCCACTCGGTTAGGACGGCCTTTGAAAGTTTTGTTGTAAAAACTCCAAAAAGGGATTATTCGGTTGGAAACGGAAAAGGCTAGTGCCCTTTTTAACAGTCGAAAGTGATTGGAGGGCAACTAACCCTCTCTCACGCCGACTATTTTTCCTAACATATCGAGTCAAAATTTGAGATAGCCATTTTGTTCAGCGTAGTAGAAAGGTCTCTAAATTATGTCTTTGAGGATGACAAACCAACACAGCCCCCAGGGCAAGTGTTTTAAGTTATGCCCTGGTGGCATATAAGATTTTTATAGAAAGTGTTGTCGTAAAAAAATTCAAAAAGGGCTTATTCAATTAGGAATTGAGAGGGCTAGTGCCCTTAATAATAGTCAAAAGTGATCGGAGGATGAATCCCCCCCCTCACGCTCATTATTTCCACAAGTACTTCCGATCAACATTTTGATATAGCCACTTTGTTGAACATAGTTTAAGGGTTCGGAAATTATGTCTTTGAGTATGACCCACCCCCCATCCATAAGGGCTAAGGATGTAAGTTATGCCCTGAGGTAACATACAGTTTTAAAGAAAGCATTGACGTAAAGATTTCAAAAACGGATCATTGGATTGGAAAATTTAAAGGGTTATTGCCCTTTTTAATAGTTGAAAGTAATCGATGGAAGAATCTCTCCCCCCACGACCATCATTTCTCCAAACATTCCGATCAAAATTTTTATATGGTAATTTTGTTCAACGTAGTTGAAATATCTGGAAATTACATCTTTGAGGATGACACCCCCCATAGCCCTCAGGACAAGGGTCGTAAGTTATGCCCTTGGAGCACATAAGATTTTTATAGAAAGTTTTTTCGTAGATGTTTCAAAAGGGGCTCATTCGATTGAAGATTTAGAGGATTAGAGCCTTTATCAATAGCCGACAGTGATGAAAGAGCAAATGCCCCCTCCCGTGCCAATCATTTCTCCAATACTTACAATCAAAATTTTGAAATAGGAATTTTGTTCAACGCATTCGAAAGGTCTGAAAATTATGTCTTTGAAAATAACAAATCCCCCAAATCCTCAGGGCAAGGGTTTTAAGTTTTGCCCTGGGGGCATATAAGGTCCTTATAGAAAGCGTGGTCACACAAAATTCGGAAAGGGCTCATTGGATTGCTAATCAGAAGCTCTAGTGCTCTTTTTAAGAGTCAAAGTGATCAGTGAGCAGCTACTCCCCCCTCCCCTTTCCACACACATACGTTGTATTGTCCCGAAATGCACCTAATAGAAATTTTGAGATAGCCATTTTATTCAAAATATTCTATTTATCATATAACAACTCTTTTGGGGTTGAAAAAAAAACCCAGAGATAAGGGGAAAGGGTTATAAGTTATGCCCTGGGGGTATTTAAGGTTTTATGGAAGGGATGGTTGTTTAACTTTAGAAGAGACTCATTTGGTTGAAAATTGGAAGGTCAGGGTTTTAAGTTATATTATGAGGGTATATAAGGTTTTTATTTAATGGACGGTCGTATAAACATCAGGTGGGGTTATTTGATTTGAAATTGGAGGTTATAGTGCCTTTTGTTTAAGAGGCAAAGTGATTTGAGAGCAAACATCCCTGCCCCTCTATGCTCAGCATTTGCCATAGCCCCTCCAATCAAAATTTGAAGATAATAATTTCATTCATCGCAGTTGAAGGTTTCAGAAATTGTTTCAGAAATTATGTTTGTGAGGGCAACAACCCCCCACCCCCTTCAACTCTCAGAAAAAGGGTTGTAAGTTATGCCCTTGGTGCATATAAGGTTCTTATTATAAAGGGTGGTCGTATATGCTTTGGAGGGGACTCATTCGATAAGTTCTAGTGCCCTTTTTAAGATTCAAAGTGATCAGAACACAGCTAAAGCCCCCCCCCCCCACACACATACACACAAACACGTCATATTTTCGTGAGATGTATCCAAAAGATATTCGAGGCAATCTTTTTATTCAAAATGGTCCAAAAATCATATAACAAGACTTTTGAGGTTGATAAGACCACCAGTGACTGAGAGCGAGGGTTGTAAGTTATGTCCCTGGGTCATTTAAGGTTTTTATGGAAGGGGTGGTTGTATAAGCTTTAGAGGTGGCTCATTTGGTTTAAATCGGAAGTTCTGGTTCCCTTTTAAGAGTAAATAGTGATGGAGGTCGAGTAGCACCCCCTCCCCCGGCCAACTACCCCTCTTTTCACCGAATGCAACTGATTGAAATTGTGCGATCCCAATTTTACTTAAAATATTCCAAAGAACATATAACAATGCTTCCAGGGTTGGCACAAACCCCAGAGCCCTGAAGCAAGGGCTTTAAGTTACGCCCTGGGGAAAATAAGGTTTTTCATGGAAAGGGTGGTCGTATTTAATTCAGATGGGATTTTTTTTTTTTTATTTGACGAGAGATTGATTTTTGATATTTATTTTACTTGTTATTATTATATGTGTATGTGTATGTATATGTATATATATTGAGTTATTTAGATGAATTTATCGGTATTGGTTGTTGTAGTCGTTCGTCCTCAGAGATTTGTTTCTTCTTGAACGGCTACTTGTTAAATATTTAAATTGTGTAGTTTTTTTTTTTAAATAAAGCTTAATCCAATCAATCAATCAATTTATAGTGCAATGGAGTTCTTTAATTGTTTGAATAACTTATTTGGTGGAAAAAGTGCTTTTAATTATTACGATTTGTAAACAATGAACAAGTTACCTATTCTACAGCCCTTCTCCTATAGAAACTGGGGATATTACATCCCCAATACTGATCCCCAGTACAATGCTGAACAAAATAGCTCTCTTAAAATTTCGATCGGATATGTTTTGGGGAATGATTGGCTTGGGAGGGGGGGGGCTTATGTTCCTCGAATCATTTTTTACTCTTAAAAAGTGACTCTTAATTACATTTAAAATGATTGAACTTTTTTAACTTTAATAATTAAAATAGTTATTTAAACTTAAAGGAACAAATATCAGTATATGTGTACTAAACTGACAATCGACAGCCATTTTGTAGTAAAACGCAAATTGTGTTCTGGTCTTGTGAAGGTATGGTACGTTGTCAAAGGCATAATTTCCAAACCTTTCAACTACGCTGAAAAAAATGACTATCTCAAAGTTTGGATTTGTTATGATTTGTAAAAAGATGGGCATGGGAATGGGGGTGGTGGCTTGTTGCCAATCACTTTTGACCAATAAAAAGGGCACTGGCCTTTTCAATTTATAATTAAATGAGCATTTTTTGAACTTTCTACGACAACAAATGACCATTTCAAAATTTGTATCAGATGCATTTCGGGAAATACGAGGTTTGGGTGAGTTTCAACACTTCGATCACATTCAATCTTAAAAAGAACACTGTATCCTTATATTACCAATCCAATGAGCCCCATCTGAAGTTTACACGATCAGCCTTTCTATATATTAATTAAAAAAAGAAACTTTTCGAAAAATAAGTTTTTAAAAGAAAAGTAAAAGCCATTTTAAACTTAAGCTCAGCAGATGCAAATACCTGTTAAACTTCAAACTCATAACGACCAGAAATTACTATTAATGAATAAATGAAACCCAAAACGAGCAGAAATTAAATAAACAATCATAGCAAAAACCATACAACAAGTAATAATATATATGAATAAATAGATCTTATAGCAAGTGATTATTCGATTAAATATGAAAATCAAGCTTAAAATGGAAAAAAATATTTTGCTACTGAAGCATAAATGAAACTTAAAACGAACAGAAATAAAATATACAAGCAATGCGAAAATACAATAGATATTAAAGGGTTAAAAAGAACAAAGGTTGTAAGTTGTGCCCCTGGGGCATTTAAGGTTCTTCTGGAAGGGATGGTTGTATAAGCTTTAGAGGTAGCTCATTTGGTTGAAATCAAAAGTTCTGGTTCGCTTTTAAAAGTCAATAATTATGGAGGTCGAGTAGCACCCCCCCCCCCCCCGCCCATTACCCCTCTTTTCACTGAATAGCCTACAACTGATTGAAATTGTGACATCCCAGTTTTATTTAAAATAGTCCAAAGAACATATAGCAATGCTTCCAGGATTGGCACAAACCACAGAGCCCTGGGGCAAGGGCTTTAAGTTATGCCCTGGGGACATATAAGGTTTTTCATGGAAAGGGTGGTCGTATTTAATTCAGATGGGAATTTCTTTTTTTTTAACGAGGGAGATTGATTTTTTATATTTATTTTACTTGTTATTATTATATGTGTATGTATATGTATATATATTGAGTTATCTTGATGAATTTATTTGTATTGGTTGTTGTAGTCGTTCGTCCTCAGAGCTTTGTTCCTTCTTGAATGGCTACTTGTTAAATGTTTAAATTGTGTAGTTTTTTTTTTAATAAAGCTTAATCCAATCAATCAATCAATTTGTAGTGTAGTGGAGTTCTTTAATTTTTTGAAAAACTTATTTGGTGGTAAAAGTGTTTTTAAATATTTTGATTTTTAAACAATGAACGAGTTACCTATTTTACAGCCCTTCTCCTGAAGACACTGGGAATGTTACATCCCCAATACTGATCCCCAGTACAATGCTGAGCAAAATAGCTCTCTTAAAATTTCGACTGGATATGTTTTTGGGAATGATTGGCTTGGGGGAGGGGGTAATATGTTCATCGATTCACTTTTGACTCTTAATAATTGACTCTTAATTACATTTAAAATGGTTTAACTTTTTTAACTTTAATAAATAAAAAATCATTTACACTTAAAGGAATAAATGTCAGTATATGTGTACTAAACTGACAATCGACAGCCATTTTGTAGTAAAACGCAAATTGTGTTCTGGTCTTGTGAAGGTATGGTACGTTGTCAAAGGCATAATTTCCAAACCTTTCAACTACGCTGAAAAAAATGACTATCTCAAAGTTTGGATTTGTTATGATTTGTAAAATGATGGGCATGGGAATGGGGGTGGTGGCTTGTTGCCAATCACTTTTGACCAATAAAAAGGGCACTGGCCTTTTCAATTTATAATTAAATGAGCATTTTTTGAACTTTCTACGACAACAAATGACCATTTCAAAATTTGTATCAGATGCATTTCGGGAAATACGAGGTTTGGGTGAGTTTCAACAGTTCGATCACATTCAATCTTAAAAAGAACACTGTAACTTTATATTACCAATCCAATGAGCCCCATCTGAAGTTTACACGATCAGCCTTTCTATATATTAATTAAAAAAAGAAACTTTTCGAAAAATAAGTTTTAAAAAAAAAAGTAAAAGCCATTTTAAACTTAAGCTCAGCAGATGCAAATACCTGTTAAACTTCAAACTCATAACGACCAGAAATTACTATTAATGAATAAATGAAACCCAAACGAGCAGAAATTAAATAAACAATCATAGCAAAAACCATAAAACGAGTAATAATATAAATGAATAAATAGATCTTATAGCAAGTAATGTTTCGTTTAAATATGAAAATCAAGCTTATAACAGAAGAAAAATATATTTTGCTACTAAAGTATAAATAAAACTTAAAACGAACAGAAATAAAACAATCAAGCAAAGCAAACAAACATACAATAGATGTTAAAGGGTTAAAAAGAACAAGGGTTGTAAGTTATGCCCCTGGGGCATTTAAGGTTCTTCTGGAAGAGATGGTTTTATAAGCTTTAGAGGTGGCTCATTTGGATGAAATACCCCCCCCCCCCCGCCCAACTACCCCTCTTTTCACCAAATGCAACTGATTGAAATTGTGCCATCCCAATTTTATTTTAAATAGTCCAAAGAACATATAACAATATTTCCAGGATTTGCACAAACCCTCAAAGCCCTGGGGCAAGGGCTTTAAGTTATGCCCTGGGGGCATATAAGTTTTTTAATGGAATGGGTGATCGTATTTAATTCAAATGGGTCTCATTTTATTTGAAATTTCAAGTTATACTGCCCTGTTTAAGAGTGAAAGTGATTTGAGAGAAAGGTCTTCCGGGCCCATAATTTCCTATAAAAAACATCTAAACAAAGTTTTGAGACATCAATTTTTTCAGCATTGTTGAAAGGTTCAGTAATTATGCGTAGCAATAGTTGTAGTACCAGAAGTAGCACTAGTAGCAGTATGGAAAAGCACCTTTTAGTCAACATTCCCTTCAACACACGATGAGATTTTTAACTTAATGCCCTCAACCGGTCCTGAAGCATTACTGATGCGTCCTCTTGACAACTAATAGGCCTATGGGCACAGTTTGTTTCGATTTATTTTAAAATAGTTACAATATTGCCCAAAATCTTTGCCTTAATACTCTTCGGTTTATTAGATGTAGTAGTAGCACCAGTAAATGTAGTACTAGTAGTAGGAGTACACTTAATAGTAGTAGTCTTAGCCTTAGTAGCAGTAGTAGTAGTAGCAGTAACAGTAATAGTAGCAGTAGTTTTAGAAGTATTGGTACTATGATGCAAATATTGTCTTTTGGTTAGTTCAACATTCCCCATAACAAGCGATGTAAGTTTTAGATTCACACACGAAACTTTTCCTAAGATATTGCTGATATGCCCTTTTGACAACCCGCATACGGATGGCAGGTTATCATTCGTACAACAGAAATATTCTCTAAAAATTTCACCTCCATACCTTCATAGGTTGTAACTAACGACAATGATGGCATTAAGTTGAAACTTTTAGGGAACCTTTAGGAGGAGTTTCCATAAAGCGAAAAAACTATACGCATGCACGTATTAAAAGTGCATATAAGCACTATAGGGCATATATGGACAAAGGCAGTGATGCTCTTTCATAGCTAGTAATATAATTGATATTTTAAAGGAGCTAATTTGATCAACAGTTAAAAGTTCGAGTGCCCTCTTAAGAGTCAAAAATGATTGGAGGGCAATCAGCCCTCCTGTTTAGCTCATAATTTCCTAGACACTATCAATCATAATTTTAAGACAGCCAATTTGCTCAGCATAGCTGAATTGTCTAATAACTATATCTCTAGGGTTATTGGGCAAGTCAACTCCCAAAGTTGTGTAATTTGCCCATTAGGCTTAAAAACTAAATGTTGCTTTAAAATTAAATCAAAACACACTGTTTGTATGCTGGTTGCCAATAATGCATCTCATCAATATACCAAGAACGACTGAGAGTATTAAGTGCAAATTTTTAGGGCTACTTCTACTACTATTTTTGCTCCTAAATCTTTACAAAATCAAAACAGTGTAATTGTATTCAGGCTGTGAAAGAGCATAGATATAATTTTGCGGGAATGGTATTAACTTTTATTTATCAGGTCAACTAGAAGATGTATATGACTAAATTAAACACTACTATTGTGACTCTTAATTACATTTAAAATGGTTTAACTTTTTTAACTTTTATAAATAAAAAAAATATTTAAACTTAAAGGAATAAATATCAGTATATGTGTACTAAAATGACAATCAACAGCCATTTGTTAGTAACAGCAAATTGTGTTCTGGTCTTGTGAAGGTATGGAAGGTTGTCGAAAGCATAATTTCCAGACTTTTCAACTACGCTGAACAAAATCACTATCTCAAAATTTTGATTTGTTATAATTTGGAAAATGATGGGAATGGGGGGTTTTTGGGGCCACTTCTATTACTACTTTTGCTCTTAAAATTTTACTAAATCAAAACATTGTAATTGTATTCAAGCTGTGAAAGAGCATAGATATAATTTTTCGGTACAAAAAGTTTATGTTGTTCAAAATTTCCGAATAAGTTTCTCCAGCATATAAATAGCGCAAAACTATATTCAACTATTATTTTATTTTTCCCTGAAAAAGACTATGTCAATACAAAAGGAACAGAAATTTGTTAAAAAAAAATTTCCACAAAATAAGTTTTTCAAAAAAAAGAACTCCATTAAACCAAAAATGAACAGAAATAAAATCAAACAATCTACCAAGCATACAACTATACACAAATTAGTATCAATAAATACATGAAACCCAAAACGAACAGAAATTAAAATAAGTTACAGAGTCAAACTCAAAACGAGCAGAAATTAATATGTGTACGGTTCAAAACCCATATGCATTCTAAACATAAGAATATAATGTACTTTACTTATTTTTTTTTTTTTTTTTTTGACGAGAGTGATTGATTTTTGATTTTTATTTTACTTGTTATTATTATATGTGTATGTGTATGTATATGTATATATATTTAGTTATTTAGATGAATTTATTGATATTGGTTGTTGTGGTCGCTCGTCCTCAGAGCTTTGTTTCTTCTTGAACGGCTACTTGTTAAATGTTTATATTGTGTAGTTGTTTTTTTAATAAAAGCTTAATCCAATCAATCAATTAATTTGTAGTGTAATGGAGTTCTTTAATTGTTTGAATAACTTATTTGGTGAAAAATATGTTTAGAGAATGATTAGAAAAATATGTTTATGTTTTAGAGAATGATTAGCTTGGGGGGGGGGTATATTTCCCTCGATTCACTTTTGACTCTTAAAAGTTGACTCTTAATTACATTTAAAATGGTTAGATTTTTTAGCTTTAATAAATAAAAAAAATATTTAAATTTAAAAGAATAAATATCAGTATATGTGTACTAAAATGACAATCGACAGTCATTTGTTAGTAAGCGCAAATTGTGTTCTGGTCTTGTGAAGGTATGGGAGGTTGTCAAAGGCATAATTTTCAGACCTTTCAACTATGCTGAACAAAATCACTATCTAAAACTTTTTATTTGTTGTGTTTTGGAAATTGAGGGGCATGGGGGGTGGGGGTGGTGGCTTGTTGCCAATCACTTTTGACCAATAAAAAGGGCACTGGCCCTTTCAATTTCTAATCGAATGAGCATTTTTTGAACTTTCTATGACAACAAATGGCGATTTCAAAATTTGTATCAGATGCATTTCAAACTTTAGAACTTTATATTACCAATCCAATGGGCCCTCTCTGAAGTTTATATGATCAGCCTTTCTATATATTAACTAAAAAAAACTTTTCGAAAAACAAGTTTTTAAAAGAAAAGTAAAGGCCAGTTTAAACTTAAGCTCAGCAGATACAAATACCTGTTAAAATTCAAACTAAAAACAACCAGAAATTACTATTAAATAATAAATTAAACCCAAAACGAACAGAAATTAATTAAACAATCATAGCAAAAAACTTACAGCAAGTAATAATATAAATGAATAAATAGATCTTAAAGCGCCGAATGCTTAGATTGAATATGAAAATCAAGCTTAAAACGGAAAAAAATATTTTGCTATTGAATTATAACTGAAACTTAAAACGAACAGAAATTAAATAAACAATTAATTCAAACAAACGCACAATAGATATTAATGTAAATGAATAAATAAATCTTAAAACTTGTTAAAATTGAACTAAATATGCAAATCAGGCTTGAAACGAACAAAAAACACTACAAGCAAGAGTGTGGATATCGCCTCCTTCTCTAACTGTAAAAGACTAAACCCTACCGCGCCATTGGCGCTTTATGGAAAACCAAATTTATTAAAAATATTTTCTTTTGTACTTAATATTCTAAAACATTAAATTATAGTAAAATGTTGAACTAATAGGCTTTCAGCATTTAATATAATTATACATCTAATATTCAGTTTTATTTATTAATTACTTCTAAAGTTGTTCAAGACGAATATAGTTTCACTACAAATAAGAGTTTGGATACTGCCCCCTTCTTTAACTTTTAATTCAATAAAAAACAATTTTTTTTTAACTGAAAGTAAGGAGCGACATTAAAACTTAAAACGAACAGAAATTATTCTGTATATGAAAGGGGCTGTTCCCTCCTCAATTCATTACTCTTTACGCTAAAGTTTGACTCTTTCTCACAACTCTATTTTTAAAACAATAAAAACTTTAGCGTAAAAAGCGAGGTGGCGAGGAGGGGACAGCCCCTTTCATTGAGGTTCTATAACTTTTAAGGGGTGTTTTTTCCTTTTTTTTGAAAATCAGGTAAATTTTCTCAGGTGCGTAACTTTTGATGGGTGATACTAAACTTGATGAAACTTATATATTTGAAATCAGCATTAAAATCTGGTTCTGTTGATGTATCTATTGGTATTTTCCGTTTTTTGGAGTTTCAGTTACTATTGAGCAGGGTCACTCTTTACTTACAGTTCGTTACCACGAACTGTTTGAGAAAAACCAAAAGTCTACTGCGTCATTGGCGTTTCACTGAAAACGCCAATTATATTACATTGCAAATATTTTATTTTCAAGTTCTTACAGCATTGAAAATGAAAATAAAATTACAGTGAAATAAATTCTTGAACTGATTGATCTTTAAACAATTAATATCATTATATATCAAATATTCAATTTAATGTTGTTTAAACTTTCCAAGACTGCATATAGTTTTCAGTAAAGCACCTATGACGCAGTAGGTTTTAGACTTTTACAGTGAGAGAAGGAGACGATACCCAAACTCTTTTTTGTAGTGATTTTTGTTCCTTTTAAGCTGGATTTGCGTATTCAATTTAAGTTTCACTCGTTTTAAGATTTATTCATTATTTTACATTAATATCTATTGTATGTTTGTTTGCATTGATTGTTTATTTAGTTTCGGTTCATTTTAAGTTTCATTTATACTTCAATAGCAAAATATTTTTTCGTTTTAAGCTTTGTTTTCATATTTAATCTAAGCATAACTTGCTATAAGGTCTATTTATTTCTTTATATTATTACTTGTTGTACGATTTTTGCTATAATTGTTTATTTAAATTATGTTTGTTTTGGGTTTCAATTATTCTTTAATAGTAATTTCTGGTCGTTTAGAGTTTGAATTTTAAGAGATATTGTATCTGCTGAGCTTAAGTTTAAAACGGCCTTTACTTTTCTTTGAAAAACTTAACTTTGGGAAGTTTTTTTTTTAATTTTATTTTGTTCGTTTTTGACTGCAAAAAGTTTAAAGTTTATGAACATTTCTTATTTCAAAATCAAACTTTTTTACAAAAAAAAATTAAACATTCATCAAAGTATTGAAACTGGTATCAAAGTAACAATATCAAAGTGAAAAACTGGGTTTGTTTCAACCTCAGAGGTTTTAATATCAGATGTTTGAACTATTTTTAAAAAAATGGCTGTCTAAAAATTGTTATTGGATAGGTTTGGGGGAAAAGCTCGTGGGGGGGGAGAGGTAATTGCCCTTCGATATATTTTGACTCTTTAAAAGTGAAATAGAACTTTCTATTTTCAATCAAATGAGCCCTCTTTGAAGTTTTTTTTACGAGCATCCATTCTATAAGAAGCATATATACCCCCAGAGTACATGGGCGCTCATAGCCTGAATTTTAGGGGGGCTTACCTGGTCTAATCGGCACTTCTAGTACTGTATAATTGAAATCATAAGACAAAATATCAAAAGCAGCGCGATAGCGCTGCCTAAGTAAAGAACCATATTGGCCCAATATATTGTTTTGTTTTTTAGACCAGGGCATTTCTTATAGAAAGAAATGTCATAGGAACTTCAAAAAGAGCTCATAGAGACCATCTCTCCCCTCCCGCGGCCATCATTTCCCCAAACACTTTCAGTCAAAATTTCGAGATAGTTATTTTGTTTGACGTAGTTTAAAAGTCCAGAAATTATGTCTTTGAGGATGAGAACCCCCTCACAGTCCTCAGGGCAAGGGTTGCAGGTATGCCCTGGGGGGCATTTAAGGTTTTTATGGAAACGTTGGTCGTAAAATCTTTGGAAGGGGCTAATTGGATTGGATATCGGAAGTTGAAGAGCAATATTTAAGAGTCAAATTTATCGGAGGGCAGCCATAACCCAACCCCACGTCATATTTTCCCCAGATACATCTGATAGGAATTTTAAGATAGCCATTTGTTAAATAATTATCCAAAGATCTCATGCCATGGTCTTTGGGGTTGACACGACCCCCCAGAGTATGAGGGTAAGGGTTTTAAGTTATGCCCCGGGGGGATGTAAGGTTTTTAGGAAAAGGTGGTCTTGTGAACTTTAGAGGAGGCTCATTTGATTTGAAATGCATAAATATAGTTCCATTTTAAGTGTGAAGCTTGATGGAGATAAAATAGCCCCCCCCCCTGATATACTATTTTCCCCAAACACATTCGATCAAAATTATGAGATAGCCATTTTGTAGCCAATAGTCCAAAGAGAATATAACAACTTCTTCAGTAAACACATTTAAGAAATATTTTAGCAGACGTTGAATTAAATCAAAACAAACTATGAGCATGCAGATTTTCAAAAAGGTGACAAAGCAATAACTCAAGATCAAGTTATATTATTAAGTCAGATCTTGAAGAGTAAATTGTGGGGGATTTTGAACTAGCCAGAAGGCACTATGTGCATATTATTAGTACTGCAACTACAGTTACTGTAACTAATGACATCAAGAGTATTAAGGTGAAACTTCTAAGAAATGTTTAGGGGGCGTTCCAATTAAACGAAAAAACTGTATACATGCAGGTTTTCAAAAAGGCATAAAAGCAATATCGTAGGCAGCACCACTCTATAATAGCTAGAAATATAATTGAAACATTTAAAGAAGCTAATTCGATTCAAAATTAAGTGTTCTAGGGTCCTTTCTAAGACCAAAAAGAGATTGAAAAAAAAACCGAAAAAACATAATTTTTTTGTCATGAAAATGACTTTGTCAATAAGAAACGAACGGAAATTCATCTGAAAATTGTTTTTCTACAAACAAGTTTTTCAAAGTAAAACTAATATTAGTAGGGTATATAACCCCAATGCCTTTTCAAGACCAGAACATAATTTGCGCTTTACTGAAAACAAAACATGTTTAAATGTTTTTACTTTTTTTTATTTAAATAAGTTAAAAACTTATTTTACTCACTTTTGTTTACCTTTTTTTATCTTAAGGAATAAATATCAGTATAGGTATATAACACAGACAATCCAAGGTCATTTTTTTTTCAGTAAAGCCTAATTTTTGTTCTGGTCTTGAGAAGACATTGGGGTTGTCAACCCCAGTAATGTTAATTTTTGCTCGTTTTGAGTTTGACTATGCTATTTATTATAATTTCTGTTTGTTTTGAGTTTTATTTAATTGTTGATAGTGATTTGTCGTAATTTTACGCTTGGAAGATTATTTGACTTTATTTCTGCCCATTTTTGGCTTAATAGAGCTCTTTAATTTTCTTTGAAAACTTGTGCGGTGAAATTTTTTTTCTAATTAATACAAATATATGACACCGTCATTCAGCCAGGGGGGCGGCTGGTGCCCCCTTGACCCCCTTTATGGGCGCACACGCCAGAGTATAACTTACAACGCCTGTCCCTGGGCCCTAGGAGGTTGTATCGACCCCGGAGTTTTAATATCTTATGTTTGAATTATTTTAACAAAATTGTCACTTCAGATTTTCATTTGATGGGTTTATCCATCCAATAAACCCAAAGGTGTGGAAGGCGGGAGGGGCTAGTTGCCCTCTGATCTTTTTTTTTACTCTGAGAAAATGAACTAGAACTTTTAATTTCCATTCCATTTAGCCGTCTCTGAAGTTAGTACGAGCATCTCTTTCATAAGAACCATATACGGCCTCAGGACATAGCTTACAATGCCTGCCCCCCGGGCCCTCGGGAGTTGTGTCGATACCGGAATTTTCATTATCTGACCTTTGAACTGTTTGTGGCAACGCTATAGCGCTGTCTATAGTAAAGACCATACGGCTCCAATGTTTTATTATTATTAATTGAAAAAACTTTTTCCACATAATATCCGAGTCAAACTCAAAACGAGCAGATATTAACATGATTAGGGCTCAAAACCCCTATGGTTTCCTAAGGCCAGAACATAATTTGCACTTTACTAAAAATACAAATGTTTTTACTTTTATAACTTTAATAAATCAAATAATATTAACAATTTGATTACTAAACATCAGCATATGTATATTAAACTGACAATGCACATTCATTTATATTTTTTACAGTAAAGTGCAAATTTTTTTCTGGCCTTTGGAAGGCATAGGGGTTTTGAGTCCAACTTCAGTTAATTTCTGCTCGTTTTGAGTTTGACTCGGTTACTTATTGTAATTTCTAATCGTTTTGGGTTTCATTTATTTATCGATGCTGATATGTGGTAGTTTCACGCTTGGTAGATTATTTGATTTTATTTTTGCTTATTTTTTGTTTAACGGAGTTATTTACTTTTCTTTGAAAAACTTATTTTGTGGAAAAAGTTTTTCTTTAACGGAGTTATTTACTTTTCTTTGAAAAACTAATATTGTGGAAAAAGTTTTTCTTTAATTAATTTCTGTTCGTTTTGTATTGACATAGTCTTTTCAGGGAAAATATAAAATAATACTTTAAATGTTTTCGTTTTTTAAGACTTTATAGTTTGGCCTGCCATTTGTATGCTGGAGAAAAGTTTCAGCAATTATTAAAAAGATACACCCTTTTAAAAATCTGGACACAAGGAGTAGTGTTTAATTTAGTTTCATACCTCCTCTAATTGACCTGAAATAGAAAACTTGATACCATTTGAAAAAAAATATGTTTACTTTCTTTGATAGCTTGGATACACTTACGCTATTTTGATTTAGTTAATTTTTAAGAGCAGACGTAGCCCCGAAAGTTTGAACATAATACCCTCAGTCGTCCTTGGGATACTGCTGAGATGCCTTATTGGAAATTAGCATTAATACAGTGCATTTTTATTTAATCTTAAGGTCAACATTTAGTTTTTAAACATATTGGGAAAATGGGAGGGTGGGCCTGGTAGTGGGATTAGTTGTCCTCCAATAACTTTCGACTATTAAAAATAGCCTCATCCCTTTCTATTTTCAATCGAATAAGCCCTTTTCGAATTTCCCACGACAACTCCTTCGATGCGAAGTGCCCTGGTCTAAACAACAACAACAACAAAAATAATACATTATACCCACATCAGTCTTTACCCACATGTCAAGCCTTCCAATCACTTTTGACTATTAAAAAGGGCATTAGGCCTTTCGATTTCCAATCGAAAGAGCCTTTTTTGAAACGAGAACGCTCTCTATAAACACCTTATATGCCCCCAGGGCATAAATTACAACCCTTACCCTAAGGGCTGTTAGGGTAGTGGTCATCCCCTAGGACCTAATTTCCAGAACTTTCAGCTACGTTAAACAAAATGGCTATCTAAAAATTTTGATTGGATGTGTTTGGGAAAATGGTGGGCGTGAGAGAGCGTTAGTCGCTTTCCAATTACTTTCAAGTGTTAAAATGGCATTAGCCCCTTCAATTTCCGATCAAATGAGCCCTTCTTACAACTCTTGCCCTGAGGGCTGGGGGGAATGTCATTCTCAAAGACTTAATTTCCAGAACTTTCTATTACGTTGAACCAAATGGCTATCTGAAAACTTTGACTGGATGTGTTTGGGGGAATGGTGGGCGTGAGAGGGGGGTTAGTTACTCTCCAATCATATTCGACTATTAAAACGGGCACTAGCCCTCTCAATTTCGAATTCAATGAGCCCCTTTGAAGTTTTACGACAACTCTAACTATAAAAACCTTTAATGCCTCCAGGACATAACTTACAGCCTTTGCCCTGGGGGCTCTTGGAAGTTTGTCATCCTTAAATACATAATTTCCAGAACTTTCAACTACGTTGAACAAAATGGATATTTCAAAATTTTGATTGGATGTGTTTGGGAAAAGGGTGGGCCTGAGAAGGCTTTAGTCGCTCTCCAATCCTTTTAAACTATTAAAAGATGCACTAGCCCTTTCAATTTCCAATTGAATGAGCCCTTTTGTAGTTTCTACGGCAAAGATTTCAATAAAAACCTTATATGCCCCTAAGAAATAACTTACAACCCTTGCCCTGAGGACTGTGGGGGGAGGAGTTGTCATCCTTAAAGACCTAATTTCCAATTGAATGAGCCTTTTTTGTTGTTTCTACGAGAACGCCTTCAATAAAAAACCTTATATGCCCCCGGGGCATAAATTACAACCATTGCCCTAAGGGCTGTGGGGAACTGTCCTCCTCAAAAACACAATTTCTTTCTGGAAATCAACTACGATGAACGAAATTTCTATCGAAAAATTTTGATTGGATTTGTTTCGGTAAATGGTGGGCTTGGAAGGGGTGTTAGTCACCTTCCCATCAATTTCAGCTATTAAAAAGGGCCCTAGCCACTTCAATTTCCAATTGAATGAGCCATTTTCTTAAGTTCTACGAGAGCTTCTTTGATACGAAGTGCCCTACTCTAAAGGAAAAAAATAATAAATAATATATTGTGCCAACATCGTTCGTATATGCCCCCAGGGCATAACTTAAAACCCTTGCCCTGAGGCCTCTGGGGGAGTGTCCTCCTCAAAAATATATTTTCTATTGTTAAAATATATTAATATATATTTTCTTGATGTGTTTTGGGGAAGGCTGGTAGTGGGGGGGGGGGGTAGTTGCCCTCCAATCACTTTCGACTATTAAAAAGGGCCCTAGCCACTCCAGTTTCCAATCGATGGAGCCCTTTTCGAAGTTTCTACGACAACTCCTTTGATACGAAGTGCCCTGGTATGGAAAAACCAAAAACCAAAAAATAAATAATACATTGTGCCAACATCGTTCTTTACTTAGGCAGCGCGATTGCGCTGCCTATGATTTTTACAACAAGTTTCTATAAAAAGCTTATATGCCCCCAGGGCTTAACTTACAAACCTTGCACTGAGGGCTCTGAGGGGATTATCATCCTAAAAGACCTAATTTCCAGAACTTTCATCTACGTTGAACAAAATGGATATCTCAAAACTTTGATTGGATGAGTTTGGGGAAATGGTTCGCGTGAGAGGGGCGTTAGTCGCTATCCAATCACTTTCAACATTAAAAAAAGGCACTAGCTTTTTCAATTTCCAATTGAATGAGCCCTTTTGAAGTTTCTACGACAACACTTTCAATAAAAACTTTATATGCCCCAGGGCATAACTTACAACCCTTGCCTGGAGGGCTGTGGGGGGAGGGGTTGTCATCCTTAAAGACCTAATTTCCAAAACATTAAACTACTTTGAATAAAATGCCTATCTGAAATTTTGATTGGATGTGTTTGAGGAAAAGGTGGGCGTTAGAGGGGGGTTAGTTGCCCTCAAATCACATTTGACTATTAAAAATGGCACTAGCCCTTTGAATTTCAACTCGAATGAGCCCTTTTTCAAGTTTCTACGACAAAGATTTCAATAATAACCTTATATGCTCCCAGGGCATGACTTACAAACCTTGCCCTGAAGACTGTGGGGGGAGTGTTCTGCTCAAAGGTATAATTTCTTGAACTTTGAACATCGTGGGACAAAATGGCTATCTCAAAATTTTTGATTGGATTTGTTTGGGGAAATGGTGGGCGTGGAAGGAGTGTTAGTTGCCTTCCGATCACATTCAACTATTAAAAAAGGCACTAGCCCTTTAAATATCCAATCAAATGAGCCTTTTTAGAAGTTTCTACAATAATACTTTGTACAAAAACCTTATGTGCCCCCAGAGCATAACTTACAATCCTTGCCCTGAGGGGTGTGGGAGAGGGGTTTGTCATCCTCAAAGACCTAATTTCCAGATTTTAAAACGACGTTGAATAAAATGGCCATCTCAAAATTTTGATTGGATGTGTTTGGGGAAAAGGTGGGCGTGAGAGGGAGGTTAATTGCCCTCCAATCACTTTCGACATTTAAAAGGGGCACTATCACTTTGAATTTTCATTCGAATGAGCCTTTTTGAAGTTTCTACGACAACGCCTTCTATAAGAACCTTGTATGTCCCCAGGGCATAACTTAAAACACTTGCCCTGAGGGCTGTGGGGGAGTGTCCTCTTCAAAAACAAAATTTCTATCTGGAAAGCAACTACTCTGAACAAAAGAACATGGCTATCTCAAAATTTTTATTGGATGTGTTTCGGGAAATTGTGGGCGTGGAAAGGATGTTAGTCACCTTCCCATCACTTTCGACTATTAAAAAGGACACAAGCCGTTCCAATTTCCAATTAAATGAGCCCTTTTTGAAGTTTCTACGAAAAACTTAAAACCCTTGCCCCGATGGTTTTGGGGAAGTGTCCTCCTCAAAGATATATTTTAAATTTGGAAATCAACTACGCAGAACAAAATGGCTATCTCAAAACTTTGATTGGATGTGTTTGGGGGATTGATGGGCCTGAAGGAGAGTAGTTGCCCTCCAATATTTTTCGACTATTAAAAAGTGCACTAGCCATTTGAAGTTCCGATCAAATGTGCCCTTTTCAAAGTTTCTAAAACAACTCCTTTGAAACGAAGTGCCCTGGTATGAAAAAAAATATAATAATACATTGTGCCAACATCGTTCTTTACTTAGGCAGCGGGATTGCGCTGCCTATGATTATTAATTAAAAACACTTTTTCCACAAAATAAGTTTTTCAAAGAAAAGTAAACAATTTGATTAAACCAAAAATGATAAAAATAAAATCGAATAATATACCAAGCGTGAAACTACCACAAATCAGCATAGATAAATAAATGAAACCCAAAGCGAACAGAAATAAATAACCGATTCAAACTCAAAACGAGCAGAAATTAACATAACTAGGGCTCAAAACCTCTATGCCTTCCCAAGGCCGGAACATCATTTGCACTTTACTGAAAAAATACAAATGTTTTTACTTTTATAACTTTAATAAATCAAACATTATTAACATTTTGATTACTAATTTTCAGTATATGTATATTAAACTGACAATTCATATTCATTTGTATTTTATCAGTAAAGTGTAAATTATGTTCTGGCCTTGAGAAGGCATGGGGGTTTTGAGCCCTACTCATGTTAATTTCTGCTCGTTTAGAGTTTGACTCCGTTATTTATTGTAATTTCTGCTTGTTTTGGGTTTCGTTTAATTATTGATGTGGATTTGTGGTAGTTTCACGCTTGTTAGTTTATTTGATTATATTTTTGCTCATTTTTGGTTTAATGAAGTTCTTTACTTTTCTTTGGAAAACTTATTTTGTGAAAAAAATTTTTTATTAATTTGTTTTGTTTTATATTGACATAGTCTTTTCATTGAAAAAGAAAATAATTCTTTAAATCTATTCGGTTTTTTTAAGACTTTATAGTTTGGCCTGCTATTTGTGTGCTGGAGAAAATTTTTCAGCAGTTTTTAACAACATACGCCCTTTTAAAAATCTGGAGGCAATTAGCAGTGTTTAATCTAGTTTCATACATACTCTAGTTGACCTGAAATAGAAAACTTGATAGCATTCGGAAAAAAAATGTTTACTTTCTTTGATAGCTTGGACACACTTACACTATCTTAATTTGGTTAAACTTTAAGAGCAGAAGTAGCCCCGAAAGTTTGAACGTAATACTCTCAGTCGTTTTTGGGATACTGCTGAGATGCCTTATAAGGAATTAGCAGTACCACAGTGCATTTTGATTTAATCTTAAGGCAACATTTAGTTTTTAAACATAATGGGCAATTGAGAGGGTGGGCGTGGGAGGAGGGCCAGTTGTCCTCCAATCACTTTCGACTATTAAAAAGAGCATTTGCCCTCTCTATTTCCAATCGAATGAGCCCTTTTCGAAGTTCTTAAGACAACTCCTTCAATACGAAATGGCCTCGTCTAAACAAAAAAAAAAGAAAAAAATAATAATACATTGTACCCACATCGATCTTTACTATAAAAATATCAAGCATTCTATTCACTTTTGACTATTAATAAGGGTACTAGCCCTTTCAATTTGGAATTTAATGAGCCCTTTTTGAGTTTCTACGAGAGCGCTATCTATAAACACCTTATATGCCCCAAGGGCATAAATTACAACCCTTACCCTAAGGGCTGTGAGGGGGTTGTCATCCTCAAAGACCCAATTTCCAGAACCTCCAACTACGTTAAACAAAATGGCTATCTCAAAATTTTGATTGGATGTGTTTGGGGAAATGGTGGGCATGAGAGGGGCGTTAGTTGCTCTCCAATCACTTACAACTATTAAAAAAGGCACTAGCCCTTTCAATTTCCAATCGAATGAACCTTTTTGAAGTTTCCACGACGTTGCTTTAAAAAAAACCTTATATTCCCCCAGGGCATAACTTACAACCCTTGCCCTGAGGGCTGGGAGAGGGTTGTCATCCTCAAAGACCTAATTTCCAGAATTTTCAACTACATTGACGAAAATTTCTATCTCAAAATTTTGATTGGATGTGTTTGGGGAATGGTGGCCGTGAGAAGGAGTTTAGTTGCCCTCCAATTACTTCCAACTATTAAAAGGGGCACTAGCCCTTTCAATTTCCAATTGAATGAGTCCTTTTTAAACTTTTTACGACATCGCTTTATATATAAACCTTATATGCCCCTGGGCATAAATTACAACCCTTGACCTGAGGGCTGTGAGGGAGTCGTCATCCTCAAAGAGATAATTTCCAGACTTTTTAACCATGTTGAACAAAGTTGCTATCTCAGAATTTTGATTGGATGTGTTTGGAGAAATGTTGGGTGTGCGTGGGGTGTTAGTTATCCTCCAATAACTTTCGACTATTAAAAAGGACACAAGCCCTTCTAATTTCCAATCGAATGATCCCTTTTTGATGTTGCTACAACATTATTATCTATTAAAATCTTATATGCCCCCAGGGCATAACTTACAATCCTTGCCCTGAGGGCTCTGAGGGGGCTATCATTCTCAAAGACCTAACTCCTAAAAAGTTTAAATAGGTTGAACAAAATGGCTATGTAAAACTTTTGATTGGATGTGATAGAGGAAAAAATGAGCGTGAGAGGGGGGTTAGGTGCCCTCAAATCACTTTCGACTAGCCCTTTGAATTTCCAACCCAATGAGCCCCTATTTCAAGTTCCTACGAGAAAGCTTTCAATAAAAACCTTATATGTCCCCAGGGCATAACTTACAACCCTTACCCTGAGGGCTGTGGGTGGGAGTGTCATCCACAAAGATATAGTTTCCGGACCTATCAATTACTTTGAACAAAATGGCTATCTCAAAAGTTTGATTGGATGTGCTTGGAGAAATGGTAGGTGTGGAAGGGGTGTTAGTTACCTTCCAATCACTTTCGACTATAAAATAGGGTATTAGCCATTTCAATTTCCAGTCAAATGAGCCCTTTTTGAAGTTTCTACAACAACGCTTTCTATAATAAACCTTATTGTCCCCCAGGGCATAACTTGTAACCCTTGCCCTGAGGACTGGGAGGGGGGAGGCGTAGTAAGCCTCAAAGACCTAATTTCCAGAACTTTAAATTACATTGAACAAAATGGCTATCTCAAAATCTTGATTGGATGTGTTTGGGGAAAAGGTGGGCGTGAAAGGGGGGTTAGTTGTCATCCAATTACGTTCAACTATTAAAAAGGGTACTAACCCTTTGAATTTCCAATCGAACGAGCCTTTTTTGTAATTTCTACGACAACGCTTTCTATAAAACCTTATATGCCAACAGGGTATAGCTTACATCCCTTGCTCTGAGGGCTGTGGGGGAGTGTCCTCCTCAAAAACATAATTTCTATATGGAAATCAAGTACGCTGAACAAAATGGCTATCTCAAAATTTTGATTGGATCTGTTAGGAGAAATGGTGAGCGTGGAAGGGCCTTCCAATCACTTTTGACTATTAAAAAGGCACAAGCCACTCCAATTTCCAATCGAATGAGCCATTTTTGAAGTTTCTACGATAGCTCATTCGATACGAAAGTGTCCTGGTCTAAGACCAAAAATAAATAATACATTGTGCAAACAGCGTTCTTTACATAGGCAGCGCTATTGCGCTGCCTATGATTATGATTATTTTTTCCCAGAGGCACTTCATACGGAAGGCGTCGTCGTAAAAACTTCAAAGGGGGCTCATTCTATTGGATATCGAGAGTTCTAGTGCCCTTTTTAAGGGTCAAAAGTAATTGAAAGGCAGCTAACACCCTTCCACGCCCACCAGTACCCCAAACACATCCAATCAAAATTTTGAGATGGCCCTTTTGTTCTACATAGTTGATTTCCACATAGAAATTATGTTTTCGAGGATGACACTCACCCTACAGCCCTCGGGACACGGTTTGTAAGTTATGCCCTTGGGGCATATAAGGTTTTAAAAGAAAGCTTTGTCGTAGAAACATCAAAAGGACTCATTCAATTGGAAATTCAAAGGGCTAGTACCCCTTTTAATAGTCGTAAGTGATTGGAGGGCATCTAACCCCCTCTCACACCCACTTTTCCCCCGAACACATCCAATCAAAATTTTGAGATAGTCATTTTGTTCAACATAGTTGAGAGTTCTGGAAATTAGGTCTTTGAGGATAACAAACCCCCATAACCCTCGGGGCAAGAGTTTTAAGTTATGCCGGGGGGGCATATAAGGTTTTTATAGAAAGTGTTGTCGTAGAAACCTCAGAAAGGGCTCATTCGAATGGAAATTTAAATGGCTAGTTCTCTAATTATTAGTCGAAAGTGATTGGAAGCCAACAAACACCCCTTCCGAGCCCACCATTTCCCCAAACACATCCAACCAAAATTTTGATATAGCATTTTTGTTCAACGTAGTTGAAAGTTCTTGAAGTTATATCTTTGAGCAGGACACTCCCCTCCGAGTCTTCATGGCAAGGGTTATAAGTTATTCACTGGGGACCTATATAATTCTTATGGAGGGAATGCTCGTATAAACTTCAGAGAGGGCTCATTTGATTAGAAATTGAAAGTTCTAGTTAACTTTTTGAGCGTCAAAAGATATCAGAGGGTAACCAGCTTCCCCCCAAACCTTCTTTTTCCAAATGCATCCAATACAAATTCTGAGATAGCTATTTTGTTAAAAATATTTCAATGATCATATAACAAAATCCCGGTGTCAACACAACCCCCCAAGGCCATGGGGCAGGCAATGTAAGTCATGCCTTGGGGCATATATGGTTCTTATGGACGAGATGCTCGTATAAACTTCAAAGAGGGCTCAGTTGATTGGAAATTGAAAGTTCTATTTCACTTTTTAAGAGTAAAAAGAGATTGTAGGGCACCTAGCCCTCCCCCCCTCCACGCCCTTTTTTCCTCAATTCCATCCGATAAGAACTTTGAGATAGCCTTTTTTTTTAAATAGTTCTAAGACCAAATAACAAAAACTCCGGGGTCGAGAGAGCCCCCAAGGGCCCGAGGGCAGGCATTTCAGTTTATGTCCTGGGGAATATATGGTTCTTATTGAAAGGATGCTCGTAAAAAGTTCAGAGAGGACTTATTTGATTGGAAATTGAAAGTTCTAGTTCAGTTTATGAGAGTCATAAGAGATTGGAGGGCAACTAGCCCCCCCTCCCCAACGCTTTTTTTCTCCAAATACATCCGATAAAAATTCTGAGATAGCCATTAAATTAAAAATTGCTCAAAAAGTCATGATGACAAAAACTCAGGTGTCAACACAACCCCCCAGGGCCCAGGGCAGGCGTTGTAAGTTATGCCCTGGGGCATATATGGTTCTTATGAGAGGGATACTCGTATAAACTTCAAAAAGGGCTCATTTGATTGGAAATTGAAAGTTCAAGCTCATTTATTAGTAGTCAAGAGAGCCAAGGGCAGCTAGCCCCCCCCCCCACGCCTTCTTTTTCCAAGCCCATCTGATGAAAATTTTGAGACAGGTATTTTGTTAAAATATTTCAAAGGTCGGATAAGAAAACTCCGTTGTCAATACAACCCCCCAGGGCCCAGGGGATTGGCGTTCTAATTTATGCCCTAAGGGCATGTATTGCTCTTATGAAAGGGATGCTTGTATAGGCTTTATAGAGGGCTCCTTTGATTGAAAATTGAAAGTTCTAGTTCAATTTTAAGAGTCAAGAGAGTTAAGGGTAACTAACCCCCCCCCCCCACGCCCTTTTTCCTCAAACCCATCCGCTACAAATTTTGAGATAGCCAGATTTTTGGAAATTTTTCAAAAATAAGATAACAAAACTCCCCCGGAGCCTGGGAATAGGTGTTGTAAGTGTTGTACTGGGGGCTTGTTGTTCAAAAGTCAGATAAAAAAACTCAAGTGTCCAAACAACACCCCAGAGCCCGGGGGGCAAGGGTTGTAAATTGTGCCCTGGGGCATATACGGTTCTTATGAAAGGATGCTCGTATAAACTTCAGAGAGGGCTCATTTGATTGTAAATTGAAAGTTCGAGCTCATCTTTTAATAGTTGAAAGAGAGCCGAAGACAGATAGCCCCCCCACCTACGCCTTCTTTTTCCAAACCCATCTGATGAAAATGTTTAGATAGACATTTTGTGAAAAATAGTTCAAAGGTCGGATAAGAAAAACTCCGGTGTCAATAGGCTACAACTTCCCAGGGCCCAGGGGAAGGCGTTCTAAGTTATGTCCTAATTGCGTGTATCCCTTTCTTATGAAAGGGATGCTCGTATAAATTTCAGATAGGGCTCATTTGATTGGAAATTGAAAGTTCTAGTTCACTTTTAAGAGTCAAAAGGTATCCGATGGCAACTAGCCCCCCTCCACGTACTCTTTTTCCCCAAGCCCATCCGAAAATTTTTTTGTAATAGTAATTTCACCAAAAATAGTTCAAAGGTCAGATAAGAAAAATTCGTGTGTCAACACACACCCATCCCCCCTCCGAGGTCCCAGGGCAGGCGTTGTAAGTGTTGCTCTGGGGTATATATGGTTCTTATGCAAGGAGTGCTCTTATAAACTTAAGAAAGGATTCATTTGATTGGAGATTGAAAGTTCTTGCTCAATTTTTAAGAGTCAAAAGACATCAGAGGATAACTGCCCCCCCCCCTCCAGACCCTAAATGCGTCAGACAAAAATTTTGTGACAGACATTTTGTTACAAATAGTTCAAAGTTCAGATAACAAAAAATTCCGGTGTCGACACAACCCCTCAGGGTCCGGAGTTAGGCGTTGTAAGTTATGCCCTCGGGGCATATAAAGTTGTTATGGAAGAGATGCTCGTATAAACTTCATAGAGGGATCAGTTGATTGGAAATTGAAGGTTGTAATTCAATTTTGAATATTAAAAAGTGATTGGAGGGCAGCTAGTCTCCCCCCAAACTCTATTTATTTTTTTTCCCAGGGACACTTCATATAGAAGATTCATATTATAAACTTCAAAGGGGGCTCATTCGATTGAAAATCGAGAGTTCTGGCGCCCTTTTTAAGACTCAAAACTGATCTGAGGGCAACTAGCCCCCCAAGCCCTTTTACACGTTAACCCCCTCCCCTCCAAGGTCCCGGGGCAGGCGTTGTAAGTATTGCTCTGGGGGCATATATGGTTCTTATGGAAAGTATGCTCGTATAAACGGAGAGGGCTCATTTGATTGGGAATTGAAAGTTCTAGTTCAATTTTAAACAATCAAAAGATATCAGGGGGCAACTCGCCCCCCCCTCCATTCTCTTTTTTCCTCAGACCCATCCAGTAAGAACTTTGACATAGCCATTTGTTTAAAATAGTTCAATGTTCATATAATAAAAACTCCGGGGTCGACACAACCCCCCAGGGCCCGGAGGCAGGCGTTGTAAGTGATTCTCTGGGGGCATATATAGTTCGTATAGAAGGAATGCTTGTACAAACTTTGGAGAGGGCTCATATGATTGAAAATTGAAAGTCCTCGTTCACTTTTTAAGCGTCAAAAGAGATCGGAGGGCAACTAGCCCATGCCCTATTTTTCTCAGACCCATCCGATAAGAACTTTGAACTTTTTTTCAAAATAAATCAAAGTTCAGATAACAAACACTCCGCTATCGACACCCTCCCCCCCGGGCCCGGTGGACAGGCATTGTATGCTATTTCCTGCGCCGTATGTGGTTCTTATGAAAGGGATACTCGTATAAGCTTCAGAGAGGGTTCATTTGAATGGAAATTAGAAGTTGTAGTTTATTTTCTCAGAGTGAAAAAAGATAGGAAGGCAACTAGCCCCTCCCGCCCTCCACGCCTTTGGGTTTATCGGGTGGATAAACCAATCCGATAAAAATTTGAGGTGATCAATTTGTTAAAATAGTTCAATCATCAGATATTATAGCTCCGGGGTGGACACAACTCCCCAGGGCCCAGAGACAGGCGTTGCAAGTTATACTCTGGGGATGTATATAGAAGTGATGTTCGTATAAACTGCAGAGAGGGAAAATAGAATGTGATTGAAAATAGAAATTTCTAGTTCACCTATAAGGAGTTAAAAGAGACCGAAGGTTAATTAGCCCTCTCCCCACGCCCTTTTTCCCCAAACCTATCCGAAAAAACTTTGAGATACCCATTTTGTTAAAAATAGTTCAAACGCCAGATAATAAAAACTCTGAGGTTGATAAAAACCCATTTTTTTACTTTGATATTGTTAATTTGATACCAGTTTTGATACTTTGATGAACATTTGATTTTTTTTTAAGTTTTTTTTAAAATAAGAAATTTTTTAAAACTTGAAACTTTTTGCAATCAAAAGCTAACAAAAATTAATTAAAAAAATACTTTACGAAAAATAGGTTTTTCAAAGAAAAGTAAAGGCCATTTTAAACTTAA
This sequence comes from Artemia sp. Qi Xiang Cuo, assembly GCF_049724085.1. Taxonomy (NCBI): domain Eukaryota; kingdom Metazoa; phylum Arthropoda; class Branchiopoda; order Anostraca; family Artemiidae; genus Artemia; species Artemia sp. Qi Xiang Cuo. The sequence goes on along the minus strand of NC_142797.1, from coordinate 77,238,051 downwards.
GCTCAGCAGATATAAATACCTGTAAAAACTCAAAACAACCAGAAATTACTATTAAAGAATAAATAAAACCCAAAACGAACAGAAATTAAATAAACAATCAATGAAAACAAACATACAATAGATATTAATGTAAATGAATAAATAAATCTTAGATCGAGAGAAAATTAGATTGAATATGCAATCAAGCTTGAAACAAACAAAAATCACTACAAACAAGAGTTTGGGTATCACTTCCTTCTCTCGCTGTAAAAGTCTAAGACCTACTGCGTCATTGGCACTTTATTGCAAACTATTTGCGTCTTGAACAGTCTTGGAAAGTATAAACAACATCAAACTGACTATTTGATGTATAATAATATTAATTGTTGAAAGATCCATTAGTTCAAGAATTTATTTCACTGTAATTTTATTTTTATTTTCAATGTTGTAAGAACTGGAAAATAAAACATTTTTAATATAATTCGTTTTTAGTTAAGCGCCAATAACACAGTAGGCTTTTTTTTATATAGTTAAGGAAGGAGGCAGTATCCAAACTCTTGTTTGTATTGAAACTATATTCGTCTTGAACAACTTTAAATAGAGCTAATAAATTAAACTGAATAATTGATGTATAATGATATTAATTGCTGAAAACTCATCAGTTTAATTTACACTTCAATAGGAAAATGCTTTTTTTCGTTTTAAGCTTGATTTTTATATTTAACCTAAGCATTACTCGCTTTAAGAGCTATTCATTCATTTGTATTAATACCTGTTGTATATTTTTTGCTATGATTGTTTATTTAATTTCTGTTCGTTTTGGGTTTCATTTATTCTTTAATCGTAATTTCTAGCCGTTTTGAGTCTGAATTTAAACAGGTATTAGTATTTGCTGATCTTAAGTTTGAAATGGCATTTACTTTTCTTTGAAAAACTTCTTTTTCGGAAAGTATTTTTAAAAAACAAGTTTAAAGAAATGGCTATCTCAGAATTTGTATCGTATGGGTTTGGGGAAATAGGGCGTGGGGGGGTGTCTAGGGTCCATCTGATCTCTTTTTACTCTTAAAAACTGAACTAGAACTTTCAATTTCCATTCTAATCAGCCCTCTCTGTAGTTTATACGAGCATCCCTTCCATGAGAACCATATATACCCCCAGGGCATATCTTGCAACGCCTGCCTCTGGGCCCTGGGTATTATTGTCGACGCCGGAGTTTTTTTATCTGACCTATGAACTGTTTTCAAAAAAATGGGTGTCAAAGAATTTTTATCGGATGCATTTGGGGAAAAGGGGCGTTGGGAGATAGATGCCCTCTGATCTCTTTTGACTCTTAAAAACTAAACTAGAAATTTCAATTTTCAATCAATTGAGCCCTCTCTGAAATATATACGAGCATCCCTTCTACAACCGCTATATATGCCCCCAGGCTTAACTTACAATGCCTACCCCGGGCCCTGAAGGATTGTGTCAATCTCAGAATTTTCAATATATAATATTTGAACCATTTTTTAAAAATAGCTCTCTCAAAGTTATTATCGGATGGGTTTGAGGAAAAAAGGAAGTGGAGAGGGGGAGGGGGCTTGTTGCCCTCCAATCTTCTTTTGCTCTCAAAACCTGAACTAGAACTTTCAATTTCCAACCAAATGAGCCCTCTCTGAAGTTTTTACGAGCACCCCTTCAGTAAGAACCATATATTCCCCCAGGATGAAATTTGCAACGCCTTTACTCGGGTCCTGAAGGGCTGTGTTTACCCTAAAGTTTTCGTTCTATGGTCTTTGAACTATTTTTTAAAAACGGCTATCTCAAGGCTCTTATCGGATGATAATAGGGCGTGGAGGAAAATAGGGCGTGGAGAGGGGGGGGGGCTAGTTGCCCTCCGATCTCTTTTGACTCTAAAAAAGTGAACTGGAATTTTCAATTTCCATTCAAATGAGCCCTCTTTCGAAGTTTATACAAGCATCCCTTCCATAAGAACCATAAGTGCTCCCAGGGCGTAACTTACAACGACTGCTCCTAGGCCCTGGGGGATTGTGTTGACACCGGGGTTTTTGCTATATGATCTTTGAACTATTTGGAAAAAAACTATCTCAAAATTGTTATCGGATGCATGAAGAAAGGGCGTGGGGGGCTTGCTACCCTCCGATATTTTTTGACGCTTAAAAAGTGAACTATAACTTTCAATTTCCAATCAAATGTCTCTGAAGTTTATACGAGCATTCCTTATAAGAACTAGATGCCCCCAGGGCATAATTTATAACTCTTGCCCTGAAGACTGTGGGGGGAGTGTCCTACTCAAAGAAATAATTTCCAGAACTTTCCTTCTTCGTTGAACAACATGGCTATCTCAAAATTTTGACTGGATGAGTTTGAGAAATGGTAGGCATGGAAGGGGTGTTAGTTGCCTTCAAATCACTATCGACTATTAAAAAGTGTACTAGCCATTTAAATTTCCAATTGAAGCAGCTATTTTTGAAGTTTCTATGGCAACGCTTTCTATAAAAACCTTAAATGTCCCCAGGGCACAACTTACAACCCTTGCCCTGGGGGCTGTGAGGGGCTTGTCATCCTCATAGAACTAATTTCCAAAATTTTTAACTACGTTGAACAAAATGGCTTTCTCAAAATTTTGATTGGATGTGTTTGGGGAAAATGTGGAAAAGCTTTCTATTAAAACTGTATATGCCCCCAGGGCGTAACTTAAAACGCCTACCCAAGGGCACTGGGGGGTTTTGTTGACACCGGGGTTTTTATTATATGATCTTTGAACTATTTGAAAAAAAATAGCTATCTCAAAATTGTTATCGGATGCACGAAGAAAGGGCTTGGGGGGCTGGCTACCCTCCGATATCTTTTGACGCTTAAAAAGTGAACTAGTGCTTTCAATTTCCAATCAAATGTCTCTGAAGTTTATACGAGCATTCCTTATAAGAACCATATATGCCCCCAGGGCATAATTTACAACCCTTGCCCTGAAGATTGAGGGGAGAGTGTCCTGCTCAAAGATGTAATTTCCAGCAGTTCCAAATGCGTTGAACAAAATGGCTATCTCAAAATTTTGACTGGATGTGTTTGGGGAAATGGTGGGCGTGGAAGGGGTGTTAGTTGCCGTCCAATCACTATCGACTATTAAAAAGGGCACTAGCCATTTAAATTTCCAATTGAAAAAGCTCTTTTTGAAGTTTCTATGGCAACGCTTTCTATAAAAACCTTAAATACCCCCAGAGCACAACTTACATTCCTTGACCTGAGGGCTTTGAGGAGCTTGTCATCCTCATATGACTAGTTTCCAGAATTTTTAACTACGTTGAACAAAATGGTTATCTCAAAATTTTGATTGGATGTGTTTGGGGAAAAGGTGAAAAAGCCTTCTATAAAAACTGTATATACCCCCAGGGCATAACTTACAACCCTTGCTCTGAGGGCTGCAGGGGAAGTTTTCTCCTCAAAAACCTAATTTCTATCTGGAAATCAACTACGTAGAACAAAATGACTATCTCAAAATTTTGATTGGATGTGTTTGGGGAAATGGTGGGCGTGGAAGGGGTCTTAGTTGCCTTCCAATCAGTTTTGACCTCTTAAAAGGGCACTAGAAATCTTGATTTCCAATCGAATGAACCCCCTTTGAAGTTTATACGACAAGCCTTTCCATATGAAGTGCTTCTGGGAAAAAAATAATAATAAAATATTGGAGCTCCTTTACTATAGGCAACGCTATAGCGTTGCCTCTGAAACCTTGTATGCACCAAGGGCAGAACTTACAACCGTTGCCCTGAGGGTTCTGGGGGGAGGGGAGGGTCGGCATCCTCAAAGATACAATTTCTGGACTTTTAAATTACGTTGAACAATCAAAATTTTGATTTGATATGTTTGGGGAAAGGATGTTTGCAGGGGGGGGTAATTTCCCACCAATCACTTTCGACCATTAAAATAGGCACTAGCTCTTTCAATTTCCAATCAAATGAGCTCTTTTAGAAGTTACTACAACAACAAATGGCCATCTAAAAATTTCTATCAGATTCATTTCAGAAAAATACGAGGCAGGGGGGGGGGGGTAATCCACCCTCCGATCACTCTGAATCTTAAAAACGGCACTAGAACTTCTGATAACCAGTCCATTGAGCCCCTCCGAAGTTTGTACTATCACACTTTCTAAACATACCTTATAGCCCTTGTCCAAAACCAAAACAAATAAATAAATAAATAATACATTGTGCCACATCTCTCTTTACTTAGGCAGCGCTATTGCGCTGCCTATGATAAAAATAGTATGGAACAAAGATATTTGTCGCTGTGACTATTCCCAATGTAAAAAATTTACATTTGTATTGCTAAGCAAATTATTACCTCGTCATTACAGGACTTAAGGATGAAGAATGGAAGCAAGTCCGTTCGATATTAACTCCAGTGTTTACACTTTCAAAAATGAAACATTTGTCGAAGTTTATGGCAGATTGCACAGAAAGGTTAAGGGAGGTTCTAGAGGTAATTTTCTATGTTAATTTTTATTTATTTTTAATATCTCCTTAGTTATATTTCGTTGCTAGGAAAGTTGTATGATCATTAGTGATTTTTATTATAAGCTGAATAGTTCTTGTAGAATAAGCAGTGCTTTATCATTCTTTGTTTCAATTATATAATTTATTGGTTGTATAAGTTTTTGACTTGGGTGCGTCATTTTTTCATTTCGGATTTCAAAAACCTCGGCGGTTCAGTGAGAGTATGCTACCATTAACTGTGTATTAAAATCATGTAAAAGAATAAAATAAAGATATGGAAAAGACAATGTAATGTATTTTAATTTGTTTGCATTCGTTTACATATTTAATTAGTAATAAAAATTATAATTGTTGAAAAGTTATGATTTAGATATCGAAATCTCGTAATTTGGAAAATTGTACTTCTGCTATTTTAACAAGTTCATTGTTTTGGGTCTTGAAAAATTTGGAGTGCTAAAAATAGGCATCAAAAAGAATATTAACTTCACCAGGAGTTAATAAAGACCTGGAAAGAATAGGTTTGAAAATTAATGTGATTCTGATTAAGTCGCTAAGGCTACGAATAAGTGAAGATGAAAAGGTGATGCTGTGTAACGAGAAGATCAATCAAGTTGAAAGCTTTACTTACCATGGTAGAATAAAACAGTTTGTAGTAACGAACTTTAAGTAAGGAGTGACTCGGCTCAATAATAATATATCAAAAGGTTTGGCTTATTGTCCTGATTCCAAACATAAAAAATTCACTAAGGTTAGTGTAACCCATCGAAAGCTACGAGCCTGAAAAAAATTGCCTGATTTTGAAAAAAACGGAAAACAATCAAGGAATCTTAATTAAAATCACACCATCGGATTCAACGTACCTGAAAACCTTATTGTAGAAGTTTTTAAGTCCCATTTGTAAAAACGTGGAATTTTAAATTTTTTGCCAAAAAATGATCATGGATGCGTTTTTTTTAAATTTTCTTATCCAGGGGTGATAGGATCGAACAAATAGTCCTTGTATATCAGGAAAGGCCTCATTCAAACTAAACTGAAAAGTCTTAGTGCCTTTTATAAATGAAAAAAAAATTGGAGGCTTACTAGCCCCCCTCCCATCCCCCGTTTCTACGGGGGGGTGTAAAAACATCGACCGATTAAAATTTTCAAAAATTTGAGATAGCCATTTTGTTCAGCATAGCCGAAAATTCCTGCAACTATGCCTTTCGGATTAACATGAACCCCCACAGTCCCTGGGGAAAGGTCTGTTAGTCATGATTTTTACCCATGGTTTACGCATAGCATTTGTTATTGGGAAGTATATAGACACTTATCAGGGGGGGAGTGAAATTTCTGCTATGAGGAATTTCCACGGGGAGAATTTTGCGTTAGGAGGGAAACTTCCGGCAGTGAACTGGGGGAATTTGTAAGAATCATACACGAAATTATTTTTATTTGTCTTACTTTATCTTGACTGTCTTAATTTTACGTCTGGAAATGTTAAGGAGAATCGTCCGTAAGCAATTTTATTATGTTGAAACTGTCTAGAGTAACACCCCGAGGGGTTGATTTTACGCGAGAGAAATTCTCCATAGGGGAGTTTTCTACGGATAAATTTTCTATTGGGAACTTTCTGCGGTAGTAACTTTTTGGGGACGGGGCTATTTGCGTCAAAATTTTTACACAGAGGAAAGGATATCCGGTGTGATTTTAAAGAAAATCGGAAATTAAAGCCATTTTTTAATGAGAGTAAGCTAAGCAAAATCTTCTCCTGGAATCATTCGAGTGGAACTTTCCGAGGGGAATTCTCCGAATGGAATTTTCAGCTAGAATGGAATTGTCTGTGGAGGAATTCCCCTGGCGGGGGGAGGGAGTATTTTTGGTGGAAAGAACTTTTCACGAAGGAATTCTACGTGGGGGGAAGAATTTTCCATGGAAGGGGAGCTGAATCTCCTGGCATTATTTAAAAACAATCAGAAAATAAATAAAAAAGAGTTTTTTCAATAGAAAGTAAGAAGCAACACCAAACCTAAAACAAACAGAAAATATTACGCATATGAAAGGGATTGCCCTCTCCTCTAGACCAGGCTCTTTACGCTAAAGCTTGACATTTTATGCCAATTCTTTAAGAACGACTCCGGAAATAGAAATTGAAAGGCCGTCAAATTAGAACAAAAAACCTTTTTTTAAATTCTATAAGAAATTTAGCATAAAGAGCGAGGTCTTGAGGAGGGGGAATCCCTTTCATATACCTAATGATTTTGTTCGTTTTAGGTTTGATGTTGTTCTTACTTTCCATTGAAAACAACTTGTTTCTTTAATTTTAATTGTTAGTAAGAGTTCCAAATAGAATGGGTCCCTTTATTAGACATTAAAACAAAAATTCAAACAAAGACTCTAAATATTTTGATGACACAGTCGGTCATCATCATCAGTAGAGTTATTAACATATCAAAATTAAAACAAAATGTATTTATACTAAACAAAAATAATCACTTCAGGGTCAAAGCAAGTTACCGGTCCATTGACTTAAAAAGTTCACTAACTGTTCTTGAGTTTTGTAATACACCGTTGAATAAAGGTGGTACAATTTTCTTCAAAATTGTAGGTCAAAGCAGGTTACCAGTCCATTGACTTAGCTAGTTCACTAACTGTTCTTGAATTCTGTAATACTGCGTTGAACATTCTTCTAATTAAAAATGAAATAATGCTGAATTAATCGGTGCTAAATTTATCATTTTATTCTTCTAAGAGCAAATGAAATGTTCTTGATTCTAAAGTTGGTCTGTCATCCCCATATATACGACTTTAGTATTTTTTTTTCTCCATGACCACACTGCCTTTTCTATAACGAAATCCATGAGAGTTCCAAATAGGGACAGGTCCATTTATTAGACAGTGAAACAAAAATATAAACAAAGACTCTAAATGTTTCGATGACACAGTCGGTCACCATTATCAGTAGAGTTACTAACATATCCAAATTAAAACAAACTGTGTTTATACTAAACAAAATAATCACTTCAGGGTCAAAGCAAGTTACCGGTCCATTGACTTAAAAAGTTCACTAACTGTTCTTGAGTTTTGTAATACTGCGTTGAATCAAGTCATTTCATTTGCTATTAGAAGAATAAAAAGATAAATTTAGCACCTATAAATTCAGCATTATTTCATTTTTAATTAGAAGAATGTTCAACGCAGTATTACCGAATTCGGAGCGCTGGGGTCTAAAGCTGATTTCTTAGCACAAGCACTGTCAAACCTGCAGTATGAATTCGATGAAATGCAACAAGCTAGTAAGTCTTCCTGCGTAGTTATTTACCACCTACCTGGTCCGAATGAAATAACAAGGCATACAATAAATAATGTGCTAGACTTAATAACAAACAAAATAGGTCTACGATCGGTGTCCGAGTTTGACATTTTGGATGTTAATATTTTGGGAAAGTCCGGTAGTAGCTGACCCCCCCCCCCAGTTGATGTCGCATTTAAAAGCCCAACGGTTGCAGTAGAAGTATTGAAAATTCGGAGCAAGCTGAAAGGATCGCAATGTTTTGTAAGTGAAAGCCTTACTCGTCGTAGACAGGAAGTCCTAAATGCTGCTAGGGATATAGTGGGTATGAGAAATGCTCGGTCAGTGCAGGGCCGTATCCTTGCAAAGTCTGGCGATCAAGTAGTTAGAATTAAGGACCGATCAGAAGTTGTCTCGCTGAGCCGTCTTCAAGAAGCCAGGGTTCTGGCTAGCAGACAAGAGAGTAACTAAACTGCTTTGGTGACAGAGAGCTGAACTTTTTGTTTCAAAATGTCTCAGCTGACTAATAGACTATCTGATCTTGCAGGAAATTACTTTAATTTAGCTAAAGTATGTGAACGAGGGGCCTTGTGAACGTGGTGATGGGAATGAAAAAGTGAGTTCAGACCTGAATATTCCGGTTTCTAAGTATATTGATCCATGTGATCTGAGGCAAATTAAATCATCGAATGATTTTATTGTAGCCACGTATAGTTGTCAAGGGCATGAAACTGCGTTTGATAGCTTACATTACTTAACACGGTTAATGAAAGTAATCTTTGTTAATGAAAGTTACTAACATATCAAAATTAAAACAAACTGTATTTCTGCTAAACAAAATAATCACTTCAGGGTCAAAGCAAGTTACCGGTCCATTGACTTAAAAAGTTCACTAACTGTTCTTGAGTTTTGTAATACTGCGTTGAATCAAGTCATTTCATTTGCTATTAGAAGAATAAAAAGATAAATTTATTTCATTTTTAATTAGAAGAATGTTCAACGCAGTATTACCGAATTCGGAGCGCTGGGGTCTAAAGCTGATTTCTTAGCACAAGCACTGTCAAACACAAGCACTGCAGTATGAATTCGATGAAATGCAACAAGCTAGTAAGTCTTCCTGCGTAGTTATTTACCACCTACCTGGTCCGAATGAAATAACAAGGCATACAATAAATAATGTGCTAGACTTAATAACAAACAAAATAGGTATACGATCGGTGTCCGAGTTTGACATTTTGGATGTTAATATTTTGGGAAAGTCCGGTATTAGCTGACCCCCCCCCCCCCAGTTGATGTCGCATTTAAAAGCCCAACGGTTGCAGTAGAAGTATTGAAAATTCGGAGCAAGCTGAAAGGATCGCAATGTTTTGTAAGTGAAAGCCTTACAATTGTGAGCTTGACCCCCTTCAAGTTTTGCCAAGGAGTTCAGATATAGAAGCCCAGTCAGAATTTGTAAGTATATACATAATTTTTTTTTTCTATCCCTATTTTCAAAAATAAGGTAAATTTTCTCAGGCACATAGCTTTTGATGAGTAAAACTTAAAATTTGTTTCTAAAAACTATTTCATTTTCTTTCATTAACCAAATTAGCGTTATATAAAGGAATGCTTATCATGCATTTCTATAACAAAAAAAAACATTACATTTTAAATTCTAACCAATATGCTTTCTAATTCAATAATTCCAATTTTCCTTTTAAGCAAAAAATAACTTTTTGAAAAAAAAACGATTTGCTATTTCACAGTTGACAAGCACTTTTAAACTGGTATTTTTCCGCTAAGCCATTTGCACACATCCGCTACGTATCAGATCTCCCATCGCTTTTTAATCCGCTTTGAATTCTAAGTGGGTTTCTTGCAAAGCGGGATTTGAATAGCAAGATTTCTATATTCGATTAGCAATTTACCCAGGAAAATAGTTTTTTGATAATTTCCAATTATGTCATCTCAGCGAAGTTAATAACCATTATTTGGATGAAGCCAGGTTTTGTCATTTAATTGAAAATCTTAGGTGGTTTCGAGACAGAATTTGTGATTTTTATATTTGAACTGTGCTGTGAAGTCCGATTCCCCCCACTCGACAGGGTATTGATCCGTATACCTCGACGGACGCTCCCGGGTCCCACGGGTCCTCCCCGGGAGGGGGGAGGGGGGTTCTAAAAAAGGACCATCCAACATTTTTAATTGCACTTTAATTGTTGACATGGATGGAGACAAAAGTTATTCTCTCTTAAAATCCTTTATTTAGCCCAGGTGAACTTCAAACAAATCAGTTGGCAAAAGACATAGAAAAATAAGGATTATTGAGAGAGTCACACCGTCAACCTCAGACATTTGGGATTCGTGTCCGTTAACTGAAGCTGAGGTGAAAGTGTTCATACAGCATACCGCGTCAGTCGAACGATGGTCAAATTTCATTGAGATTTATAATGAAGAGGCTCAAACAATCGAATTGGATCCATATTTTGCATTTTTATTTTAAAAAATTTTTGTAATAAAACCATTAGTTTTTTTATACTTTACTTGTTATAACTTACCCTTAAAAGAATACGACCCCATTTTACGGACTAAAAAAAAAAAAAAAAAAAAAATATATATATATTTTTTAACATGTTAAGTTCACATTATGAAAGATATAAGGCAATGTAACTTTTTTTCTTCTTATTTTTATTGTTAAGGTGGTGGTGGTAGTGGGACAATGACTATGAGAAATTGACAAAGTTTATCAACTATAAAATAATGATTATTTTACATGAAAAAATAAACTTTTTTTTTCTACATATTAAAAATATAGCACCACCATTGACACCATTGAGTGATGAAGCGAGTGTATTTACAGGACCAATCTTGTCACCACCAGCCGAGTTGAAGAATGAAGCTACACAGGTTCTAGAGAATTCGGAGTGGCATAGAGGGTTCTTTAACGATGTTTTTGGGGAAATGACCACTCTGAAGGACTTAAGCTGTGATATTGACATGCTTGAGGATCCGGGGTGGACGCATAGTTTCATGCGTGAATATTAAGATAATGCCACAAGTAAATCTGATCTGGGTCCTCATAACGAAATTCCATTAGAGCACAACACAGGCTGGCTGGACCAATTATCCCCAAATACATTGGAATATGTACTAGGAGACCTCGTGCCACATCCCCCCAATGTGATTGAACAGATTGGGAGTGGTGTTATTGACAATTCTCTCTCACCCACTACCATTCCACTTAATGCTATAGATCGAAGTAGTAATACAAAAGCAACAGCACCCCCTCTTCCGGATTTTTTTCTCTTAAACTCTGCCTTGCATGACACAGTAGTGTACAGCACCCAAGTTGGTGATTTTGTTAACTCTCTAGTGTTGGATGCGATACAACCAGCTCCCCGTATCTTTATAAAGTCATACCCGGATAAGACTCGAGCCATACTTGAACAACACCGGGGAGTTTGGGGGATGTGGGTCCGTTTAAAAGCATCAATAGAACTAAAAATATTTTTTTTTAAATGAAAATGTGGGTGAGATGTATTCGAAATACTTGCACGGAGAGATGTTGGCAATTCACCCGCATTTATAAAATTTTGGGGAGTTTTTTCTAAATTGGTGTAATATTATTCAAAGTACGAGGTACAATTGTAACAAGGGGGTTGGTGGATATGTGATTTTATTTATAGAAAGTTTAAATGTTAAAATCTGTAGGTTTAAAAAGGATTTTATTGTAAGAGGTGGGCATGGGGGTGGGCAATTGATTAAAAATATCTCTCAGATTGAGAGGGGTGTAAGGTAATACAACGAATCTATTTCGATACGAGGATACAGTGTTTCAAGGATAAATTATTAATTGAAGCATACAGACCATTTCGTAAAGACACCTCTAGGAAGAACTTGAACGAACTGGAAGTTTATGGTAGGTAGGGCTTACATTCCAACAGAGAAGATAATAGTTGCCTAAATGACGAATTCACTCTGAAACTTCGAATACGAGATAATTTCGAGCGGGATCGTACACATTTACGAATCGCTGTTATGGTGTTACTGTATTAACCAGACTATGAAGGGGGCCAGCGATCCGATAAGAAGGGGGTATTATTTCCAGTGCGGGCTCCTTCAATTGAATCAGTAGAACATTGGGCGTGGCTTCTATACACCCCACGCACAGACTCCGATTCAATTGGTCATTTCAATCCGATTACGGATATTAGTAGGGCTCTAAGTGAGGGTAAACAGGGGAATGTATGTTATTACTGTCCAACATGTCTCTCCAGATTTTTCTCTGATTTAAAGTTAAAGCATCACATGAAACACTGTAAACATCACGGATACCAGGCTATAGAGACGTTAAGCGGAGATAGAGAAATTTTGCGTTTTAAATATTTTCAAAACACGCTCTTAAAGAGCAATCATATCTCTTTGGACCGCGAGTCTAAGCTGACAGATGTGTGTTATCCGACAAATTCAAATCGATTTAAAATACATGAAGCCATAGGGGTCTCTTACGCTCACGCGCAACGAGATTCCAATAATGCCATGCAAGTGTTGGAGGTAGTTGAGATGTTGAGTGACGGTGAATACTGCAGGCGCTCGGCATTGGTCAGTCTAGTCAACACAGCGACCGCTGGCCTGTCATTTCGGCGTGATGACCCCGATCCTCGGGGACGATCCACAGATGAAATAGTTACCATTAAAAATCGTACACTGTGTTGAGTTTGCCCATGAGAATTGGCTGATGGTGTTGGTAATGGGGGGAGGAGGACGGTGACCAGACATGGCCATTTGCTTCTGGACATCACAACAGGTGGAAAAATCTTTTGGACGGTCGACCACTAGTAACACACCATAATAATAAAAAAGAAATACATCATACCAGTTTTTATACACAATTCCAATTACGACTTAAAGTTTGTTCTTCTGGCGTTGGCCCGCATTGCTAAGGGTGGAGTTGTAGAAGACGCATGGATAGATGGTTCTTTTTCATATAATATCATACCCAAATCATCGGAGAAGGTACTGCTGCTAGAATTCACATGGAAAACAGATGATAAGGGTAACATGTCCCTGAATAAAATCCGTTTTTTAGACTCTTTTAGCTTCTTCCCCAAATCTTTAACTCAATTGATTCAGGTGCAGAAAAGTGACAGCAATTTTGATAGCTTCCCCCTCCTCAAACAGCGCGTCGCCGATGATGAAATGTATGATTTATTAACGTGTAAGGGTATATATCCAAATGATTATTACAACTCTGGCTCGAGGCTAGATGAGGTGTCACTTTTTACAATTCTCTTACTGAGAGTGAGTGCGCCACTAGCGACTACGAATTTGCTAAGAGGGTTTGGGCAAAGGGCGGATGTAAAAATGGGTGGGATTATTGTAAACTTTACTTGGCCAGTGACGTACTCACTCTTCTGGATATTGTGTGCAAAAATACGGATAAAATCTATGGGGAATTTGGGTTGGATTTAGGTTATTATTTTTCCACTCCCCATTTGGTGATGGACTTGATACTTAAAATCAGAAAATAATAAATTCGTCTGATTGCCGTGGTGGAGCAGCCTCTTTTTGTAGCGATATCATTTAGGGGGGGCTATGTTTTTCATGAAAATTTGATCAAGAAAACTGATCCGAATGGGCAGCACACCGATGAAAAGTCAGACGCATTTTTTTGTTAGCCAAAGTCTCGCGACCAATGTGCAATGTCTCATAACTATTTACCATTTGGCCAGTATAATTGTCTAAACGGCCCATGGGCTTTAAATGTCCCCAATACTGCCAGCGTGGGGGAGAATGGGGTCCAGGGATTTTTTTTTTAAATTGACGGTTAAATACCCATGGAGACCCATGATTCAGTAAAAGACTTTGTTTTTCTGTGCATAAATAGACCAGTGGGTAGGGACTCTCTGAGCCCCTACAATTTATCTTTAGTAGAGGACGGGAGTATGCACTGGGTACCTTCAAAACAAAAACTAATTGCCGATTTCAACCCGAAACAGAATATCGTTGTTCATCACGTGCTATTGAAATGGATAATGTACAATGCCTTCAAGGTCACAAAGATTCATAGAGCCCTCCAGTTTGATCAAAAGCCTTACATGAAATCGTTTATTGATACCTTTTTCAGTAAGCATATATAAGCGAAAACGAAAATTGAAAAAGAAGTCTATAAACTCATTTTGAACTCAGCTTTCGGTAAAATGTGCGAGAGCGTACGACACAGAAGTCGATGTGACATTGTAACCAACCCCAAAGATTGTGCTTGAAAAATTGCGGATCCAAACTTCACATCGTTCACAATCATAGAATCCAATATGGTGCTCCTACATCGTAAGAAAAGAAACGTTGTATTAAATAAAATAGTGCGGGGGGAAGTGCAATAACTGAAATATCCAAGAAACTCCTGTTTTCATATTATTATAATTTATGCAAAGTACAGTGACCAATTGAAGGACAAGTTAAAGTGTCGTATTGGGACACTGATTCACTCATGTTAAAAGTCAAAACTGAAAATCTTTTGAATGATTTGGAAAATGGCGAGTACATTAGCTCACGAATAGACTACACTAACTGGGACGAATCCCTCTATCCAGAGCTAGTGATACGCCAGGCCCCAAATCAATTGTTAATGCTAAAATCTGATATGGGTAGAGATCTGATATCCAGTGGTGTGTTTTCTGGACCAAAGGTATACTGTGTGGAAATACATCGCAAGGATATCAAACAAGTTTGCAAGGGGGTACCTACAAACTTGTTAAAAAATAATTTCGAAATGAGTGTGTATATAATCTGAGTGAACCGTATTTTAGTGCCAAGGGTTGAAGTAATGGAAATTCGGTCTTTACAATTTAAAAAATACATATTTTGTTCCTATAAAATCGCCATGTCTACAATATCAGAAAAATTATTTTTTTTGTTGGTGGTTTTTAAGTTATTATAATCATTTATTTTTTTATTTTACGCCCGTTTTTATTGTACATATTGCATAACATAGCTCGGTCTAAAAAAATTAACCTAAATTCACTAGAAAAAGTCTAACTTGGATGGGAGGATTTTTTTGGGTAATTCGGTTTTTTTTAATTCTTTTTTTTCTATCACAAACAATTTTAAATGTGTGTGTGTGTGTGTGTCCAAGGCATATCATTTTCCAGTATTTACTGCCAGCCCGCCCCGGGGCCCCCGGCCCGGCGCCCCGGGCGCCCACCGCGTCCGACCCCCGGCCGCCGCAGCGGCTGCCCTCCGGGGGGGAGGGGGGACCCCACCGTTGGACTAGGTTAAAATGCACTTGCAGTAGGCATTTTACAAAGTGTGTTTATGCATTGGGCAAATACATTTTGTATTTTTTTATAAATAAATAAACAGAAAAAAAAGTGTATTTATTTAAGTGTTTTTTTTTTCTTTTGGCTATTTAAATGTTGTTTTTTTTTATTATAAATAAATTTAAAAAAAAGTGTATTTTTTTTAATTCATGTTTAATGTGCCTTTTTCAATGTAGTATTTTTTTTATTTAAAGTATTTTCACTTTTTTATGTATATAATAAAAGAAAATATTATTCTTTATTCGTCTTCTTCTCGTTATTATTATTATTCTTGAACGGAGTAGTAGTAATAGTAATAGGGAAATTATTTAGTCGTCAGACGGTGATAGTCTACGGTTAGTTGTCCAGGTGAACTCTTGAAGGGAACATGTATCAATTTAAAACACCATTCAGATCGTTTCTGTGTGAACCGTCAATGTCGGGCAAAACAACACTCTTAACTAAAATAATTAAAAATTGTGATAAAATTTTTACGGTAATGCCGAAAAAATCTACTATTGTTATAGTATTTGGCAGGCGTAATATGATGATATAAAGGCAATTGCTGCCAACACAGGGTTGGTGCAGATACAATTCATACAGGGACTTGATGTTTTCAGAATTATTGAACAAAACTCTTCGCTGATCATTGACGATATGGCTGAATCTATTGAACAATGTTCCAAGGAAATGATGCAACTGTTCACTGATCACTCTCATCACGAACAGATATCAGTTACTCAGTTTCTACAAAACATCTTTCATCAGAGCAAGTTTATTAGAACTCTTGATTTGAGCTTTAAATACTAGATTATATACAGAGTTCTTCGTGATTGTAGTTTGAGACTACCCATCTATAAACGCCTATACATGGGAGACTAAACATACCTGTTCTAATAACACCAACGTACACAAAATAAACCCTAAGGCTTTATCCAAGTGTACCTTCATAAAACTACACCCTAGGAACAATGTGCAGTCGCAGGTATTTTTGACAACGGAATTTCAGTATATCTCCCTGTGAGCACTAAAAAGACCTATGAGTCGCTATCATGACACTGAAGGAACTACATGAAAATAGGTACCTGATTACGGTACTCAGCAGTTCAAAACCTTCACTCAGAAAGGCCATGCCCAAGCCTGGTCTTGACAACGATTTCCTTAACCTAACATCTATACTTTGTTTAAATTTGATCAGAGACACTGTTCAACTGCCATAATTGATTAAGCAACAGGCAGAGAAACATAGTCGCATTGTAAGTACATTTGCCTCTAAGAAGAAAGTAAATAATTTAAAAAGGAGACGACTTCTTCAGGCGGGCGGTATCTTTTTCACACTTTTACTGCCAATAATTGCAGGACTTGTAAACAGTTTTCTCTAAAGAGAGAGAGAGAGAGAGAATGGCAAAACCCTATAAATTGACGCCAATAGAACTCGCTCTCTCACCCGTCGAACACTTTGAGAACAATCTGAGTAAATTCCTTGACAATGAGAATATTGAGGATGATAAAAAACTGCTTTTACTTCAAGAAGCACTTCGCCGAGTGGAAAAACACAAGTCCTATCGATCGAAGCCCACTGCTGCTGCTGACCCCCAAAAAGAATCATCTCCTCGGCATTCTGCTGCTGCTGCTTAGAAACAAAAAACGAACTAGTAATTGTTTAATTTTTTTTTTAAATTTTTCATTAAAAGCCCCAAATAATAGGTTGAAAACATATCATGACCCCTGGACTATATCTTGGACCGTGATCACATTCAAGTTCAAAGCATTGGGTCATGGATTATCATTCAGGGCAAGAGCTAAAATAAGCTTGGTCTAATCTCTGATATGGTAATAACTCGTAAAGGACTATTATCATTTGACGATCATCTATACAACTTTTCAAAGACATTAAGCGTCCCCAAAAATCTTATTTGTAATAGACGAATTCTAAAAAATTAAATGAAGATGCCTCATCATCACCAACATCTGCACAAACAGGAATATTCTGACCATTAAAAAATGAACTTGAAGAAGAAGAAGATTTTAAATCAATTTTGGAAAATACTAGCACACCACTGATAGCTAGACAAAGGCGAAGACGTATCAAGTCATCATCACCACCACCACCACCAACGGGCAGTATACAAAAGGGTAGCGGACGTTACACAACGTGTTTACGTTCAAAATGGTTGAAGTTCTGAAAGGTGTTTATGAAAATATTGGTGAGGTCGGGAGTTTATGTTCCCCCACCATTCTTTGCAGAGTCACGGGTGCTCGTTCTAATAGCGGACAAGAACATCTATAAAATTAGTCAATTTACAATCTTAACAGGATTCATATATTTTGTCCCAATCAATATCGAAAAAACAAAGCCTTTTACCCAGTGTATATACTGAAGGAAAATATCCTGACTCTATATGAGATTCAAAGGCGTCACAAGTCACCGTACAAATGCATTTCACTTGCAATCAGTGTTTATAGTCACTATACATGTGCAATTCCATTCCGTATAAAGAGAAGTGTTGAATTTGCTCATGTAATTGAAAATATTCTCCAAAATGATTCGTATAAAAAAAATTAAATCGGAACTTTTAAGAGATTTATTTAATACCCATATTTCAATATTAATAAAGAAATAAATGAAATTGATCTATAATATTCACAGTACTATAACATTTGCACTAGCCAAAATATTGATAATAACAATTCGACTTTTAATTTCAAGATATTGTACATTAAAAAATACACAGGCTTTTATTCATGATCTTGATAAAATCATGTTGATTTATAACCAACGACCTCATCGCTCATCATCAAACTCTACGCCAATGGAAGTTCATCATTCTGATAATGATACAAATGACACCTTTCTTAAACAATATTCCAATGAATCGTCCGCTGTCAAGAAAATGAAAAATAAAATAAGTGTTGGTGATAAGAGCCGAAGTAACAGAACAAGTAATGTTTTTGAACAGTGGAATTATTTGTGTTCCACCAAACTTTTTAAGGTGGGAAAAATCTTAGACACTAAACCCATAACTTATTGCCTGTGTGATACCAAAGATGAGGAGATTATCAGTGGCTTTTATGACTATGAACTAAAAAAAGCTAAAAATGCCATTAAAATCTATCAAATTGAAAAGGCATTAAAGAGACGTACTTGCAGGGGTAAGAAACAGTTGCTTGTTCGGTGGCTAGGATACAACTCTGATTTTGATTCTTGAATCGGTGTTGAAGATATTGACCATTCCCAATGATTTCTATGTAACATTCATGTCCAACTTTTTTGATCCTCTCTACAATGACTTGAATACGACAAGTGATTTTTGGACAAAACTCTCACCCGCCATCAAATTTGACGGTGCATATGAAGCGGCTCTTGTCGACTGTATTCTCAAAAATACCTATGACATCCTGAGAAAGGATCGTAAATATGAAATAAAACTTATACCATTCGATTGGACACTCTTTGTCGACTATGAATGGGTTGAAGCACTTAAATCTAGTGACTATCCATATGTCAGTTTGAAATACATTGAATATGATAATATGGGTGATTTTTGTCATACAATCAATAGAAAAATCTCATATTGTAGAAATGATATATTTTATTTTAATTATTAATTGAAGGAAGATAAGATACTAATTACCTCACCTATTTACACTATAACTATTGTTCTGAATGATAATCTGAGATATATTCTTGGCTTTAAACCGAATATGATAAATAGGGAAAATACTGACCTCGTTGACGGGACGGATGAAGTTATTTTTGGTTATTATCATCCTGGCTTTGCCTTTGACTTTTGTATATTTCTACATGAGTAATTTGTGTAAACACCGAGAGTTTGTAATTCAAATGTACCCCTCCTACGTATTCTTGAACGAAAAAAAATTCATGAACTTGTTCATCACTATAATATAAAGCATCTTCAGTATGTTCCTGTAAACACTTCGTATTTGGAACTTTGTCAGTTATCACTAAGAAGTGAATTGGGTGATCCTCTAGCAATAACAAAAAGCCTAGCAGTGAGTACATGTCATTTTCGACCCATTGTTAACGACAGCACGATCACCTAAAATGAACAATAGGAGAATTCCATTTGTCTGTCCCGATATCGATTGTTATGTTGGTGCTTTGAGTCCACGTCAAATAGGCAATGGATTGGACTACTACAAGGGACGTACTACGATGTCTGGCTACGGTCTTGGTAGTTCATTTGCTAAGCTATTTCGCTCTGCACTACCCCTTGCCAGAAAATACTTCTTGCCTGCTCTATCGAACCTTGATGCATCATCTCTACAGGACTGGGGGTCGGGCAAAAATTTCACGGACAGTGTTAATGAAAATATTGGATCTTCAGCCCGAGCCGTTGGCGAGCAACTAAAATCTCGACAAAATGGGGAGGGATTGAAAAGGATGCGTTCGCGTCATTCACT
The DNA here is from genome assembly GCF_049724085.1 of Artemia sp. Qi Xiang Cuo. Taxonomy (NCBI): domain Eukaryota; kingdom Metazoa; phylum Arthropoda; class Branchiopoda; order Anostraca; family Artemiidae; genus Artemia; species Artemia sp. Qi Xiang Cuo. Next base: position 77,218,606 of record NC_142797.1, on the reverse strand, counting down.
CATCAGTCTCCACCCACGCAGGAAGCAAAGGACATCATCAAGGACTTTGAGGAATAAAACAAGGAAGACCGGTAGGCAGAAGAAAAATAAAAAAATTGTTAGATCAAAGAAGGATTTCTTCTTTTAAGACTACATATCTCAATCACACGGAATCATATCCATTAGTTAGTTCCTCATTGAATCTATTCAATGCTGAAAATGTTGATGTCAGTGTCAAGTATGGCTACTATGAACAATTTCACCCCCAACAACCCCTGTCGGAAAATATAAACTTTCAAATATTTTTCAATGAAGATTATTTCATTGATTTGTCGTCAACATTTATTGATTTAAATGTTGTGGTGAAGAAAAAATCAGATAATACAACTCTAAATGCTGGTGATGGTCTCTCCTATGAAAACTGTATTCTACAAAACCTATTCAAGAAAATTAATGTATTTATTAATGGAACATTGGTGAGCACTAGCAATAATTTATCAAACTATGCAAGCTACATACAATTTATGATGATGACACCAAAGGTTTATAAGGAGTTGAGAGGACAGTCATTAGGCTATGAATATCGATCAGGTTTCGATACTGACGGTGAGCTGACTACTGCAGTGACCCAGAAGCATCATCTAGTTGGAAAATTAAATCATGAGATGTTCAATATACCCCAATGGTTATCCCCCAATATCAAGATTGACATAAAGTTGCAGATGGCCCCATCAAATTTCATTTTCAGAAAAACACTTCCTGCAGCACCCGATGCAAATTTTATTATCCCATTGTCATTTTTCCCCGTCTAAAAACAACCATTTATGAGCTCTGCTGCATTGGTATTTGAAAACCTAAGAGCTCATGGTAATAACATTAAAATTCTTGTTCCCCATACAATCACTAACCAACATCGTATTGCCAGCGCTTCTCGTAGCTATAGCGATTCATCATATATCAATAGAAAAATATCATCAAAATTTGCTTTGGCCTTTGTGAAGAGTGGCAGTGCCGTTGCATCCTGGACTGAATCCCCCCACGATTTTAATTTTTTTGGTCTATCTAGCCTTGTGTGCAAAGTGAACGGTATTCCACTGTACACTCTATCATTTGACAAAAAATCCTCTCAAATTCTGTACAAGATGACCGTGGATTCCCTAGATTATGAATTTAAAGTATTTGAAAATTGATTAACCGATTCAATGTTTTCAAAAAATCACGGGGTTATTATTCTGGACTTGCCCGGCATACAGGATATGAGTATAGTAAGAACTGGAAATTTGCGTTTAGAGTGTACATTTTCCAATACTCTAACTGAGACTATCACACTAGTATCACTGAGTTAATTTGAGACCTATTGGGAAATCATGCCTAACGGTAGTGTTCTACTAGACCTAGCACCATGAACACAAATCAAATAATCAACGTATTTAGTATGGATCCATACATACTCCAGTACAACTCCTAGTGCATATCCTCAGACTTCATTGATGAAATTTAAGGTGTTAACAACACCCTAATCATTGTTAATAGCAGTCCGTCAACTTTGAAGACCGGTCATTGGCTTTGCATCTTTCAAACAGCGAAGAATATTGAATTTTTTGACCCTCTTGGTCTATCGTATAAATTCTACGCACCATATATCAGCAACTTTATCGAAAGCAGGGGGAAAACCATTATTCAAAATCAACGACGAGTACAGGATTTAACAACTAAGACATTGGGCTTTAATGGATTACTCTTTTTCATTCTCAGATGTCGTGGCTATACTTACAAGCAGTTTCTCGACATCTACATTGGATTACCTCAATTGAATGACTTTCTTGTGGAAACTATACTTGCAATTTTATTTAACATCGATTTTCGTGCCCTGATAATAAATTGTTATAAAGTTTTATGTTAATTCTCTTATCAATAATAAGAAATTTATATACATGATAAAAACGAATATTCTACTCTTTAGATTTCGTCCACTAGTAGCTATTTGTAGACAAAAACTAGTGCGGGTAGATTATCTGAATTCACAGTGTACTGATCCTGATGTACTGCAATGTCAGGGTCACATTTTCTACAGTAGAGTGTGACTTCACTCTTGTCATATCTCTTTGTATAGTCAATGATACTATTCTCATTTATTCTATAGAATTCACCTGTTTCAATTTGCTTATTTGAAGCAATTTCACAAACAATGTCCTTAAGTTTCGAATCACATTCCGTCACGGCAAAATAAAAATCAGTGGGATTATAATCATAACACCCAGTGTCTTTACAACGATGACGTATAAACCATATTCTTTTGTTTTTCCAAATTTTGAATCGTTGACCCGGTTCCTCCTACCAGAACAATCTAAAACCACGACGATACCAATCTCGTAGCAATAAACTAAAATCACGGTTACTATTCTTTCCAATCATACCGGGATATGTATTCTCCCACTGATTACATTTATCATAATGACAATTGGAGCATACGTGGCCTCTAGGATGAGAGTCACACACCTCTTCAAGACAGGAATTACAACCTTTAATTTGTACAGCATATCCTCAATGCAATTTACACGGGTTGCATAATCTACACTTTTCATCATACTCATCAATTATTGTGCAATTCTCACATGATGAGGACCAACTGCCTTGTGTGTACATACATAACGGATTTGTATGGAACATTTTGTTATGTGTTGACACTCTCACTGCAATAATGAGACTGACCTAGCAACAACAAAAATTGTCCGAGATAGAGGGATAGAGGAGTAAATCATCCTTGAGAACCATCTTTTTTATGGTAAAAATTCTAAATTTCAAAACTAATGCTTAAAAGCTTATCCGCAATATCATTTTGCTGTGTCTTGATCAATATATCAATAAATTGTGTAAATTCATTTTGAGCATGACTTAGAAGCTACATACAATAGTCTAATGATGGAGAATCAGTTTTCATTATATCTACAAGCATTTCTCTAGAAAATATCTTCCTTTGAATAGACAACTCTAGAAAATCATCATCTAGAATCAAACGTTTTTCCATAAGAACTAGATTCCTCATGATTCGCTCTTTCTCGAATCTATCCATTTTTAGAGTCCTAACTCTCTCACAACCAACTTCAGACTAACCAGAATTTCTTTTTTCTACTCTAGAAAATATACGCTAGTCTACTATAGAAAGAAAAAATACCATTGATTTAGAAACATTTTTATTGAACATAATTACAATAATAATAATATTCACTGATGCATTTTGTTCTCATCAATATATTTTGATAGGACATCTAATGCAGACCGAAGTTTATTTATATGGAGAATATTCACTTTTCCAGCAAAACATACTTGCTCCTCCTGCTTAAATTTGCTTAATGATATCACATATCTCGCATACATAATGTACCAGTCAAGACATAGTCTACCAACAGCAGTTATTTCAATGGCTAAATTAGGTACTCGTATATCGTTGCTGCTGCTGCTGTCGGTTCCATCGTTAATCTTCAAAAGTGTACATTCGACTCTCATTTTTTTTCTAAACTAATCAACTCTAGAAAAAGCGGTTATAACTCTTAACTCAAGTATCTTAACAAGGTGAGGAAAAATTAAGTTTAAACAATTTATATTACTAAAAATATGAATTACTTAGGTAGTGTGACCGTCACTCTCTCTCTGTTTGTCCTCCAAAAATCGATGTCATATTAGAAAATCCGTCTGGTATGGTTAGTATCGTTCATTGTAATAGGTACATGGCCATGGTAACCCAATTACTTGAAAATATACACATATATCCATGCAACAGGCTTGTGAAAGTGCATGTATATCTTTAAGTAATTGGGGCCTTACTACTCTCGAATTGGATTAACTAGTGACAGAAATGTCCCTAATCATACCGAAGAACAATATAAAATATATGGATGTATTATCGAGAAATACAACAACCTTAAAATGCGATGGGGGACAAAGTGGGCGAGTTTTCTAAGGATTCCGATGTTCCGTGATAAAATTGCTGACGTGTTCCCAACATGTTTCCTAAACGACAAAGTTTTATCAAGTGTAATACCTAAATACTTGACACAAGACTTCCTTTCAATCTCGCCATAACTGTATTTTAATTGAGAAATCCATGGATAATATGTAACTGTTCTTGAGAATATGATAAAACTACTCTTAACCGGGTGAACTTGTAGTTTATTTACGCGCATCCAAGTTGAAACTCTGTCTAACGATTGTTCACTTAATTCAAGTAATCCTTTCTCAGTTCTTGCGAGACAAACAAGTGCCGTGTCATCAGCAAACATGGGTACTGTCCCTTCTTGTGGATCATTGAATTATTCACTGAAATTATTTTTTATATTAAACATGGTATCAGTTAGGCCATTTACAAAAATTAAGAATAATAGCGGTCCAAGAACAGAGCCCTGTGGAACTGCACATGTAATAGGAAAACTTGATGAACGCTTTGAGTCAATCTAAACATACTGCCGTCGCCCTGCTAAAAATGCACGTAGAAAGTTAAGCCCAGGACCTCTTATGCCATAAAACTCACCGTTTAGAAGTAGGAGATGATGATCTACTGCGTCGAAAGCTTTAATTATATCTAAAAATATTGCTAAGACCCTGTAGCATTCATCCAACACTTGATTGACTACGCTGCTTAGATAAGCAACCGCTTGTTCTGTTGTGTAACCATGCCGAAATCTGACTTGGGTAGGATTTAACACAATACGACGCTCTAAATATGCATAAAGACGGGCAGCAAAGAACTTCTCTAAAACACGTGACAGTATTGGAAGAACAGAAATCGGCCTATAATTTTCTAAATTATTTGTCTCACCCCCTTTATGAACAGGAGTAACACGAGCTACTTTAATGCAAGACGGGAAGAAACCCTCTTTTAATACAGAAATAATTAGGGATGGATTAGTGGCAGAATAAATTTAACCACTCTTAATGATATGACATCACTAGCAGAAGCATTAATTTTCATTTTGTAGATGATCTGTTTCATTTATTGACCTGTTGAAAGCATTTGATAGAGTAAACCATAATCTTTTAGCTGAAAAGTTAAAGAATTATGAATATCCACCGTGGATTGTTAGTTGGATTGGGTCATATCTATCAGATTGGTCATAGGTAATTATAGCTGGACCAAAAAGATCATGAGAGCACCCAATACCTTGCGGAATTCCACAGGGGTCAATTTTAGGGCCACTCCTTCACCTCATTTATACCGCAGATATAGGCAATTTGACGAAAAATTGTTTGACAATATCATTCGCAGATGATACAGTTTTATTATCCCGAGCTTTAACTGTTGAAACCCTTTTTTTAAAATCATGGAGAGGGCTTTGAATAATCTAACAGAATATACGAGGAGTAACCGTTTATTGATTAATATTAAAAAAACAGATTACATGATTTTTTTACTATTAAAAAGGTATACACCGAACTATATTTAACAGCTGATGGATGTTTAATATATAGGGTTTCAAAATTTAAATATTTAGGTGTAATCATTGATGAATTATTGTCATGGAAAGAACAATTAAATTCATTATCTATATAAATTATAAGAGGAGCTGAGATTTTGCATTGACTGAAAAATTTCCTTCCGCAAAAAGTTTCGCGAACCCTTTATTTTACTCTTGTTTATCCTTATATTCAGTATAGTTGTTACGTTTGGGCTAATACTTTCTGTTACAATTTAAAGAGAATTCAAATCTTACAAAATAGAACTGTAACGTCAATTTACTTTAATAAACTTAATACTTTAAGAAGTTTATCTTAAATCTCAGTTGCTAACAGTAAGAGAAATTTGCCAGCTCCAAACTGCTGTTTTCATATATAAACACTTGAATGGTCTAGCACCCGCATGACTAACGCAACTTGTCCTTTTTCATTTATCGTCATATTATCATGCTTATCCAACGTCGTCATGTACACATTTTTCTCGTATCTCGGATATTTGTCACATGCAAAGAACAGCTTTTCCTATCAAATTCGTTGGAGTGAAATTATGGAACAGTATTCCGCTGGAAATAAAAGATTCTTTTTCAGTTCCGTCATTTCCATACAATTATAAGAAACATCTTTTTTCCACTAGTATAATGTTTAGGAGGACTCTCTCTTATTTATGTAATGGACAGTGCCATTTTCAGTTTTTTTTCCAAAGTTTAACACCTTGTTGTTTTGCCAATAATCAGTGATAATATTTATATGAATACTCTAGTTCTCCAGGGGCTAAATTTAGGCCCTAAGGATCATTGATCAGTCCCTGGAGTTGTGTTTTATTTGTGTGTTTATATTCTATAAAGTTAAAGTTCGAAGTTCAAAATTCAAAGAGTCGGCAAGGAGGTACTAAGACGAATAAAAGCATTTTGAATAGAAATCTGGTAAAGTCTGCCAGTGTAAAATTTCCCCAAAGTGCAACCCCCCATACTTCCCTCCCTACGAAGAATTATCCCAGCGTAAAATCTCCCAAGCAAAATATTCATTGCAAAAACTGTCTATATACTTCCAAATAACAAATTCTATACGTAAACAATAGGCAAATTTCATGACTTGTAGACCTTTCCCCAGGGGCTGAACCAAATTGCTATCTCCAAATTCGATTGAACAACGTTGAGAAAAAATTGACCGGGAGGGTGGGAAGTCGGCTACTTGCCCTCCATTCTTTTCCATCACTTAAAAGGAGTAGTAGAACTTTTAATTTCCGTTTGAATGAACTATTTTTCTAATATACTAGGACTCTTGGTTTGATGTTATCATCTCTGCAAACAAAAATAACAAAAGCAAAAAACAAAATAAACACATAAACATGTATCCGTGATTTTCCTTCTTGCAAAAAAAAAAAAAAAAAAAAAAAAAAATAACAGGTTTTTGCATATGGGAGCCTAAAATTCCGCAATAGGGTACTGGGGTACCCTGAATTTCATAGTGTGATTTTCATTAAAATTTCATCTCTCTTAGGGAGTATTTCCGCCTTTTAAAAATTCAGGCAACTTTTCTCAGTTTCGTAGCTTTTTTTGAGTAGCACCAAACTTATTGAATCTTATTTATTCGGAAATAGCAGAATAAGTAAATTCTTTGATAAATTTATTGTTGAAAAAATTCCGTATTTTAGAGTTTCGGTTACTATTAAACCACGTTGCTCGTAACTTACAGTTTGTTACCACGATTTGTTAGATATGGCTTTTGTACTTTCAGCTTAGTTCTGATAAGTACAAATATTACTAAAGCGTGTTTAGTGTAAATATTATATTTTAGATTTGTTTGAATATAAAGCAAATTGCTGAGTTGAAAAAACTTATTTCAATTTGCCCCGACTTGAGTTTTATTAGTTACTTGTTGATTTTATAATCAAAGAAAGAAATTACTTAAGGTTTTCAATATTTTTTACTTGGGATTACATCCAAAGGGCAGTTCAGGAAAAAAAAACACGCACAAAAAAATTTATTTGCTATTCCTAAAGAAATTTTCTGTTCCGTTTGTAAAATAGTAATAAAAAGACATTCCAATATTTATTACATATATTTACTCAATGTAATATATATATATATATATATATATATATATATATATATATATATATATATATATATATATATATATATATATATATATATATATATATATATTTCAGAGGGGACTTCTAAGTTTATACGAGCATCCTTTTCATAAGAACCATATACGCCCCCAGGACAACACTTACAATGCTTATCCCCCGGGCTCTTGGGGGGGGGGGAGAACGTTTTTGTTATCTAATTTTTGAACAATTTCTAAAACACTGGCTATTTCACAACTTGTAGCAGACGGGTTTGGGGAAAAAGAGCGTGGGGGGGGGGGGAGGACGTTTTTGTTATCTAATTTTTGAACAATTTCTAAAACACTGGCTATTTCACAACTTGTAGCAGACGGGTTTGGGGAAAAAAAAACGCGTGGGGGGGCTAGTTTAACTCTCTTGACTCTTAAAAATTGAACTAGAACTTTCAATTTCCAATCAAATGAGCCCTCTATGAAGTTTATACGAGCATCCCTTTCATAAGAACCATAGGGCATAAGGGCATAACTTAGAACGCCTCCCCCTGTGCCCTGGGGGGTTCTATTGACACCGGATTTTTTCTTATCCTACCTTTGAGCTATTCTTAACAAGATGTCTATCTCAAAATTTTCATGAGATGGGTTGGGGGCTAGCTGCCCTCGGATCTTTTTTGACTATTAAAAAGTGAGCTCGAACTTTCAATATCCAATCAAATGAGCCCTCTCTGAAGTTTATATTTTTAACTTAATGCCTATCTCAAAATTCTTAATGGATGCATTTGTGAAAAAGGGGCGTGGGGGGGCTAGTTGCCCTCCAATCTCTTTTGACTCTAAAAAACTTAACTAGAACTTTCAGTTTCCAATCAAATGAGCCATCTCTGAATTTTTTACGAGCATCCCTTCAATAAGAACCATATATTCCCCCAGGGCATAACTTACAACACCTGCCCTCGGGCCCTTGGGGGCTGTATTGACCCCTCAGATTTCGTTATATGGTCTTTGAGCTATTAAAAAAAAACTATCTCAAAATTCTTATCGGATGGGTTTGAGGAAAAAAGGGCGTGAAGGGGGGGGGGGGCTGGGTGCCCTCCAATCTCTTTTGAATCTTGTAAAGTGAACTAGAACTTTCAATTTTCAATCAAATGATCCTTTTTTGAATTTAATACGAGCATCCCTTCCATAAGACCCATATATGCCCCCAGAGCATAACTTACAACTTCTGCCCCCGGGCCCTGGTGGGTTATGTTGACACCGGAATTTTTTTTATATTATCTTTGAACTATTTTTAACAATATAGTGATCTTAGAATTTTTAGTAGATGCATTTGCGAAAAAAGGTTTGGGGGAGCTGGTTACCTTCCAATATCTTTTGACGCTTAAAAAGTGAACTAGAACTTTCAATTTCCAATCAAGTGAGCCCTCTCTGAAGTTTATACGAGCATTCCTTCTATATGAACCATATATGCCCCCAGGGCATAACTTATAACCCTTGCCCCTGAAGACTGTGGGGGGAGTATCCTGCTAAAACATATAATTTCCAGAACTTTCAACCACGTTGAACAAAATTGCTATATAAAATTTTGATTGGATGTGTTTGGGGAAATGTTGGGCGTGTAAGGGGTGTCAGTTGCCTTAGAATCACTTTCGACTATTAAAAAGGGAACTAGCTATTTAAATTTCAAATCAAATGAGCCCTTTCTGAAGTTTCTTAACGTTTTCAATACAAAACCTTATATACCCCCAGGGCAAAACTTACAACCCTTGCCCTGAGGGCTGTGAGGGGGTTATCATCCTCAAAGACCTAAGTTCCAGAATTCAAAACTGCGTTTAATAAAATGGCTATCTCAAAATTTTGATTGGATGTGTTTGGGAAAAAGTTGGGCGTTAGTTGCCCTCCAATAACTTTCGACTATTAAAAAGGGCACTAGCCCTTTGAATGTCCTATCGAATGAGCCTTTTTTGAAGTTTCTACGACAACGCCTTCTATAAGAACCTTATATGCCCCCAGGGCATAACTTAAAACGCTTGCCATGAGGGTTGTGGGGGAGTGTCCTCCTCATAAACATATTTTCTATTTGGAAATCAACTATGCTGAACAAAATGGCTATCTCAAAATTTTGATTGGATGTGTTTGGATAAATGATGGGCGTGGAGGGGGGGCTAGTTGCCCTCCAATCAAATTCGTCTATTAAAAAGGGCACTAGCCTTTGAATTTCCATTCGAGTGAGTCTTTTTTTAAGTTTCTACGAAAACGCCATCTATAAAAACCTTATATGCCCCCAGGGCATAACTTAAAACCCTTGCCCTGTGGGTTGTGGAGGAGTGCCCTCCTAAAAAACATATTTTCTATTTTGAAATCAACTACTCTGAACAAAATGGCTATCTCAAAATTTGGATTGGATGTGTTTGGAGGAGTGATGGGCGTTGGGGGGGCTAGTTGCCCTCCAATCACTTTCGACTATTAAAAAGGGCACTAGAACTCTCGATTTCCAATCAAATGAGCCCCCTTAGAAGTTTCTACGATGACCCCTTCCATATGAAGTGCCTCTGGGAAAAAAAATAGAACATTGGAGCCGTATGGCCTTTACTATAGGCAACGCTATAGCGTTGCCTCTGATAAATAACTGTTGCGTTGGAAAATCAACAATATTATTTATGCTATGTATGACATCATATAAAAAATACTTTTATGATTGCCATATATCATGTCATAAAATATGCTTTTATGATGTGCTAACATACTACATGACATCATTTGTAAAAACCAAAATTCAGGCCCTTAAAGATTATTCTCAGACTTCTGACCTATCTACATCGTTTTTTTTATGCAAGAATTTCCAAAGACACCAATTTTCCCGAGAAAAAATATTTACTAGCTTCAATAATCCAACATTTTTGAAAAGACAGCAGTATAAAATGAATTAAAATTGCCTAAAGAGCAAAAAACTGATAATTGCAAGAATATTTTTATATATTTTAACAAGGGATTCCAACAATTCAAAAACCTTAAAGAAGAAAACCCTTTTGAACCCAACTAGTTATATAATCTCAGTAGGAAGGCCTAAAAAATTAAAATTTGCAATTTTAACAAATGATGATTCTTAATTTTGACAAGGGATTACATTAGTCCAAAAATCTTAAAAAATAAAACCAAAAATTTGAAGCTTAGTACATATCGTTGTTAGAAATCGGAATAGCTTCAATGATTTAATATCTTTGAACAGGCAGCAGTATGAAAAGACATTAAATTTCGTAAAGAGCAAAAAATTGGTAATTGCAAAAATGTTTGCATATATTTTAACAGGGGATCACAGCAATTTCAAAACCTTAAAAAAGAAAATCACAAGTTTGAGGCTTAAAAATCAAAATTAGAAAATCAAAATTAGAAATCGTTGTTCGAAATTGGACTTGCTGTAATAATCAAATATCTTTTAATAGATCTCAGTATGAAAAAAAATTATTTGCGTAAAGAGCAAAAAACTGGTTATTACACAAATATTTATATACATTTTACCAAGGAATTACAACAATTCAAAAGCCTTGAAAAATCAAAACCAAAATTTTGAAGCTCAGTGGAAATCTTTGTTATAAATCTGACATGTTATAATAATAAAACATCCTTGAATAGATTGCAGTATGAAACGACATTTAAATGAGCAAAAGAGCAAAAAAAAACTGGTAATTGCAAAAATATTTGTACATATTTTAAACAAGGGGTTACAACTACTCAAAAACCTTAAAAAGTAAATCCAAAAGTTCGGAGCTTAGTAGAAATCGCTGTTAGAAATTGGACTTGCTTTAGTATTCAAATATCATAGGCAGAACGATGTTGGCACAATGTCTTATTTTTTTTCCTTTAGACCAAGGCACTTCGTATCAAAGAAGTTGTAGAAACTTTGAAAAGGGCTCATTCGATTGGAAATTGGAGTGGCTAGTGCCATTTAAATAGTCGAAAGTGATTGGAAGGTAACTAACACCCCTTCTACGCCCACCATTTCTCCAAACGAATCCAACCAACGTATTGAGATAGCCATTTTGTTCAGCGTTGTTGATTTTCAGATAGAAAATATGGTTTTGAGGATAACAACCCCCCACAGCCGTCAGGGCAAGGGTTGTAAGTTATGCCTAGGGGTATACAAGATTTTATAGAAAGCGTTGTCGTAGAATCTTCAAAAAAGGTTCAATCAATTGGAAATTCAAAAGGCTAGCGCCGTTCTTAATAGTCAAAAGTGAATTGAGGGCAACTAATCTCCCTCTCATGTTCACGTTCTCCCTAAACATATCCAATCAAAATTTTGAGATACCCATTTTGTTCAATGTACTTGAAAGTTGAGGAAACTAGGTCTTTGAGGATGATAACCCCCCCCTTAGCCCTCAGGGAAAGGATTGTAAGTTATGCCATGGGGGCATATTTGGTTCTTATAGAAATTGTTGTCGTAAAAACTTGAAAAAGGGCTCATTCGATTGAAAATTCAAAGGGCTAGTGTCTTTTCTAATAGTTAAAAGTGGTTAGAGGGAAACTAACACCCCTTTCACGCCTACCATTTCTCCAAACACATGCAATCAAAATTTTGAAATATCCATTTTGTTCAACGTAGTTGAAAGTTTTGGAAGTTAGGTCTTTGAGGATGATAACCCTCATAGAGCCCTCAGGACAAGGGTTGCAAGTTATGCCCTGGGGTATATAAGGTTTTTATAGAAAGCGTTGTCGTAGAAACTTCAATAAAAGTTCATTTGATTGAAAATTGAAAGGACTAGTGCCCATCTTAATAGTCGAAAGTGATTGGAGAGCAACTAACACCCCTCTCACGCCCACCATTTACCCAAACACATCCAATCAAAATTTTGAGATAGGTATTTTGTTTAACGTAGTTGAAAATTCTGGAAATTATGTCTTTGAGGATGACACCCCCCCCAAAACCCTCAGGGCAAGGGTTGTAAGTTATGCCCTGGGGGCCTATAAGGTTTTTTATAGAAAGTGTTTTCGTAGAAACTGCAAAAAGGGCTCATTCAATTGGAAATTTAAAGGGCTAGTGGCCTTTTTAATAGTTGAAAGTGATTGGAGGGCAACCGACCCCCCTCGCACAGCCACCATTTCTCCAAACACATCCAGGGAAAATTTAGAGATATCAACTTTGTTCAACGCAGTTGAAAGGTCCAGACATTATATCTTTGAGCAGGACACTCCCCACATAGTCTTTAGGGCAAGAGTTTTAAGTTATGCCCTGGGGGCATATAAGTTTATAACAGAAAGTGTCGTCGTAAAAACTTAAAAAGGGATCATTCGATTGGAAATTCAAAGCGCTAGTGTCCTTTTTAATAGTGGAAAGTAATTGGAGGGCAACTAACCGATCAGAGGGTGCATACCCCCCCCCCATGCTCATCATTTCCCCAAACACTTCCGATCAACATTTTGATATAGCAATTTTGTTGAACGTTGCTGAAGGGTCTGGAAATTATGTTTTTGAGTATGACGATCCCCCTTAGCTCTCAGGGCTAAGGTTGTAAGTTCTGCCCTGGGGACATATAATGTCAAATAGAAATTGCTGTCGTAAAAACTTCAAAAAGAGCTCTTTCGATTGGAAATTTAGCGTGCTATTACCCTTTTTAATAGTCAAAAGTAATCAGAGTGATGATCAACCGCCCTCGCCCATCTGTTCCCCATACAATTCTGATCACAATTCTGATATGGCCATTTTGTTTAACGTAGTTGAAAGGTCTTTGTGGATGACAACCCTCCTCCCATAGCCCTCAGGACAAGGGTCGTAAGTTATGCCCTTGGGGCATACAACGTTTTTATAGAAAGTTTTGTCGTAAAAGATTCAAATAGGGGTCATTCAATTGAAAATTGAGAGGAATAGTGCCTTTTTTCTTAGTTGAAAGTGATCAAAGGGCAAATATTTCCCTCCAAGCCTATCATTTCCCCAAACACTTCCAATCAAAATTTTGATATAGCCATTTTGTTAATCTATCAGAAATGTCTGGCAATTATGTCTTTGAGGATAAAAAATACCCCTATTCCTCAGGGCAAGGGTTGTAATTTATGCCCTGGGGACATATTGGGTTTTTATAGAAAGCGTGGTCATATAAACTTCAAAGGGGGCTCATTGGATTGTTGTTCACACGCTCTAGAGCTCTTTTGAATATTCAAAGTGATCAGAGGGCATCTACCCTCTCTCCCCTACATACACGTCATATCGTCACGAAATGCGTCTAATAGAAATTTTGAGATAGTCATTCTATTCAAAAATAGTCTAAATATCATATAACAAGGCTTTTGGGTTGAAACGAACCCCAAAAATTAGGGGCAAAGGTTGTAAGTTATGCCTAGGGGGGATTATAGGTTTTTATGGAGGGATGGTTGTTTAACTTCAGAAGAGGCTCAGTCCTTCTCCCTGAAAAATACAATGTCAATATAAAACGAACAGAAATTAATCAAAATAAAATTTTGCACAAAATAAGTTTAAAAAAAAGAAGAAAAGAACTCCATTCAATCAAAAATGAACAAAATTATAATCAAATAATCTACCAAGCATACACCTACCACGAATCAGTATCAATAAATAAATGAAACTAAAAACAAAGAGAAATTAAAATAAATCAAACTCAAAACGAGCAGAAATTAATCTGAGTAGGGTTCTATACCCTATGTTTTCTAAAAGCCAGAATATAACTTGTAATATAGTTTGTGTGTAAATTTTTCAGTAATTTGTACTTTACTGAAAATAATTCAAATAAATTTACTGAAAAAATTGTGCGTTGTCAGTTTAATATACATAGGCTAATATTTATTCCTTAAAATCTTAATTAAATTTTTATTTCTTAAAGTTATAAAAGTGAAAACATTTAAAAGAATTTTTTCGGTAAAGTACAAATTATATTCTGGCTTTTAGAAAGCATAGGATATAGAACCCTACTCAGAATAATTTCTGCTCGTTTTGAGTTTGACTTATTTCAATTTCGGTTTGTTATGGGTTTCATTTATTTATTGATACTGATTTGTGGTATTTGTATATTTAGTAGATTATTTGATTCTATTTTCATTCATTTTTGGTTTAATGGAGTTCTTTATTTGTTTTTGAAAACCTTATTTTCTGCAAAAAGTTTTTTGATTAATCTTTGAAAAGACAACGGATTGAAAGACGTTAAATTGCGTAAAGAGCAAAAAACTGGTGATTGCAAAAATATTTGTACATATTTTAACAAGGGATTACAACAATTCAAAAACCTTAAAAATAAAACCAAAAGTTGAAGCTTAGTAGAAATTGTTGTTAGAAATTGGACTTGCTTTAATAATCAAAAATCTTTGAAAAGACTGCGGTATGAAACGAAAACAAATTGTCTGCGGTTAGAAGACAGGCGACAATGGGAATCCATATGTAGAAGCCTGCCGAGTGCCGAGTGCCGGTACTATATATATATACATATATATATAAATATATATATATATATATATATATATATATATATATATATATATATATATATATATATATATAATATATATATATATATATATATATATATATATATATATATATATATATATATATATATATATATATATATATATATATATATATATATATATATATATATATATATATATATATATATATATATATATATATATATATATATAATTAATATACAAAGAATAAACTAAATCATAATTCAATGGTGTATTTTTCTATTAATCGGTGTATGTTTTTTTGCTAAGGTTGTTTATTCCACAACACTTTGTGAATAAATAAAACATTACCTAAATTTTGGACATAAACAATTGAATCCTTAAAATCGAGTATTTGAAGTACCCTTACTCTATGCCTATCTACCCTAGTTTTGCCCTAGGGTGGATGATAGATTATCCGTCAAAGGGAAATGAATCATTATTATTAAATTATGAAAAAAAACATACCAGTTTTGCCTCTCGCAGAGACTATCTGCTTTGGCTTTACTCTAATTAGCCATTGCTCTCAAGTTATTCATGTGTTGCTCTAAGTTGATTTCAATTCAAGGACCAACGAAACCATTTCTTTATACTTCTGCAAACTGTTCAAAAATATTCAACAGTGTCTCAAAAGCCATTAATGAGAATTTATTTGTTCTTCTACTCTTTCATCATCTTGTGTATGATAATGTGGTATCTTTTATTTCAGAATTCAAGGGAAAAGGATGAATCCATTAATATCCATGAACTCTTTGCTCGTTTTACATCTGAAATCATCTCCATGACTGCACTAGCGACAGAAACTCACCCAATTAAAAACCCTCTCGACTGGTTCTACGTGAACGTAACTAAAATGTTTCAAGGAACAATGAATTCTGTGACTATGCTTGCAATATACTTCCCCCTGATTGGGCCTTTAATAGCTTACCTTACACCGTTTACTCCATTTGGTAGGTAATTCTATTCTCTTTTCACTTAAAAAAATAATCATCAAAAACACCAGAATACTTCCGTGTCTGAGGTAAGCACCAAAGTCGGCAGAGATGTACTTTTGAGCATGTTTTTTCGTATGGCTCGATTACGCATGCGAAATTTTTCCTCGGACAACCGCTAGGTAACTTTAAATCCAAGATGGCGGACGAAAATACGAGCGTTTCAAATTGAGAAGACATGGCGGTTCAAATAGGCTAGTATGGGGTAATTGATTGCATTAGCTTCGAATATGAACGCAAAAATAACCTAAGTTGTACTGTAGTGTCGCTAGGTGCCTCAAATCGAAAATGATGGACGAAAATACCAGTTTTTTTAAATGAGAAGACATGACCGCTCAAATAGTCTAGTCTAAAGTAATTGGTGGCACTGGTATATGAAAGTAAGAGTGGACTAAAGTAATAATATTTGTAATTCCGTCTGTCTTGATAATGATAAGAAAAGAAGCAATTTCATACTTAAGTAACTAAAAAAAAATACATCCAGTTTGCATGAAAAATCCTATATCCACAATAAGAAAAAAAAAAAAAAAAAAAAAAAAAAAAAAAAAAAAAACGCTTGTTAGTCCGAACATGACACATTGCAAACGGCTTGAATTTTACTCCATGTCGACTGCTTTCGTTCAACCTGTCATTTAGTGGTCAGTTTCATCGTTTAAGTTGGCTGTATTGCTCGAGGAGGTGACATGGACGCCTTGTTCAAACACAGAAACAGTCGGTATCCAACGGCTTTGACGTCTAATGGACAGATTAGTGTTGGCAACAAGGCTGAAGATGTAGATGTCTTAACCAGTTTAACCCCAGCTGCTGAGGTTAATGTTCCAAATATTACAGCGAAACAGATAGACGGAGCTGCTCTGATGCAGATGTTGAACCCAGCGAATTCAAAGACCTTCGAAGAGAATGCAGAAAACTTGTTTTTTCACATGATAGAGTATAAGCTCGGATATTTCGAGAGACAAACAAAAAATCGCGAAGAAAGGAAACGAGGACAATTAACAGCCAGTGAAAAAATTGAAAAATTATGCAAATATTTCGGTCAAGACCTCCGCTTGACCGTTCTCAGTGCAGAATAAAACTGATAAAAATTTAAGGTTTGGTTTTTAAATTTTTATCAGTTTTATTCTGCACTGAGAACGTCAAGCGGAAGTCTTGACCGAAATATTTGCATAATTTTTCAATTTTTTCACTGGCTGTTAATTGTCCTCGTTTCCTTTTCTTCGCGATTTTTTGTTTATATATATATATATATATATATATATATATATATATATATATATATATATATATATATATATATATATATATATATATATATATATATATATATATATATATATATATATATATATATATATATATATATATATATATATATATATATATATATATATATATATATATATATATATATATATATATATATATATATATATATATATATATATGTACGCATTTTCTCAAGTTCTATTTTTTTATTAATAAACTAATAAAATAAAATAAAATAATAATAATAAACTAAAGCTGAGGTATAAAAACCCGCATCTAGAAAATCTTTCATGTTACAAATAAAATGGGTAATCGCGTGATCCGTCGAATGCCCTCTCCAAAATACATGTTGGCTAGATGGTATTATTTTATTTTCTTCCGCAATTTTACGTGTTTTATCATGTATTCTTTTTTCAAAAATCTTCGAAATAACTGGTAAAATTGAAATACGGTGACCAGTAGTAACTCAGAAAGGAATTATGTATTTTATTTATACACAAATACGTATATTTTTTTGTTTTTCTATGTATTACCAGTATTTGTGGTATACTTAATTTGTGCCATAAATTAGTACTAAAATTTTCTTTTTTTTCTATTAGTGGCACGCCCCAAGGACAACTTGCCTTTGTAAGTTCATGGGCAGGCTAGAAGACTTAGTCGAAAGACTGTTTTTTTCATGTATTATATATATATATATATATATATATATATATATATATATATATATATATATATATATATATATATATATATATATATATATATATATATATATATATATATATATATATATATATATATATATATATATATATATATATATATATATATATATATATATATATATTTAATTTCTGAGACCACACTGGCTAATCATGATAAACAAAAAATCGCGAAGAAAGGAAACGAGGACAATTAACAGCCAGTGAAAAAATTAAAAAATTATGCAAATATTTCGGTCAAGACCTCCGCTTGACCGTCCTCAGTGCAGAATAAAACTGATAAAAATTTAAAAACCAAACCTTAAATTTTTATCAGTTTTATTCTGCACTGAGGACGGTCAAGCGGAGGTCTTGACCGAAATATTTGCATAATTTTTCAATTTTTCACTGGCTGTTAATTGTCCTCGTTTCATTCTTCGCGATTTTTTGTTTATCACGATTAGCCAGTGTGGTCTCAGAAATTATTTATTTCGAGAGACCTGACCTCGTATTTGATGTTTACAGATTGGATAGCCTAAAGTCGTCTATCAAAAGTTAGAGGGGCAAGCGTTCACGACTAAAGTTGTTCCAAACACACAAATCCACATTGAAGCGGAAAGAATTCCTGCAAGTAGATGCAAACAAAGCTGACTTGTTTAACCTGCTGTCCCGCGCAGTCTCGAAAAGGTCTCCAACGTCAAAAAAAGTATATTACACTACTGAAAACACGTGTATAGCTAACCAGGCATTCGAAGAGCAGAACCTCATCCAGTTATATTGATACGAAGAGGCTGACGCCCTCCTTTTGCTTCACACTTTTGACGCAATCTTACAAGAACATGTGTCGATTCTTATACGAACGGTGGACACAGAAGTGATTGTTATTTTGACCTCATGCTTTGATCGCAATGGAGTTTTCGAACTATTTATTGCGTCTGGTGTTGGTACCAAGCTCAAGTACGTTCCCATTCAGAAAATAGTTTGATCGCTGGGGCCGACGAAATCACAGGCACTTTCGTTTATCCACACGTTTACAGGATGTTCTTTTATCCACAACTCAAAGAGGCAGTTCTTTACGACTTGACAAAATATGTCA
Organism: Artemia sp. Qi Xiang Cuo; assembly: GCF_049724085.1. NCBI lineage: Eukaryota > Metazoa > Arthropoda > Branchiopoda > Anostraca > Artemiidae > Artemia > Artemia sp. Qi Xiang Cuo. The sequence goes on along the minus strand of NC_142797.1, from coordinate 77,199,602 downwards.
GGGCTGAAGGAGACTTTCCTTCAACTGACAAACCAGCCTTCCAAGGTGACAGAACAGCAAGTACATGACTTTGAACAATTTGTCATGAAGACATACGACGTAAAACAAGACTGCGACGATGTGAATGAATTTAGGAAAGAAACATTTCTACGACAACCGACCAAAAACATGCAGAGACTTTTTCCAGCCATTGCTTCGCTTTTTCAAAATATCCTTAGAGCTGCACTACAGTCAGGTCATGTATGGAGTTGAAGACTGGAATCAAGTTCCACCTAGTTTATTTATTCCTAGTTTTTCTGACTTTGGCTGGGTCAGATGCACTGATGGAAATTGGCTTCCCAATTGGTTAGGTTCCCTTCCACAAGCTTCAAAAGTCTGTCACGAGACAGTGCGTTGTGGTTGCAAAAAAGAGTGTGAAAGAAGGTGCCGTTACAAGAAATTTTACCTTAATTGATGCCCACTATGCTGATGCAAATAAAAACACTTTAATTGTTCAATATTTGATAATTTTTTTACCAGAAGATTCGATTGATCTCTTTGTGTTCCTGATAAAATTATAATCCTTAAATGCTTTAATCCGGGCGTTTAGCTTCTGTTGATTCATTTACAATAAATAAAGAGATGAAGAGTAATTAAGTATTTAACTGATTTTGGTATAGCAAATGTAAACAAAAGCCATAAATTGCACGCCTCTTTGTCTCTTACTTAAGTAATTGGACTGTACAGACTGTACTACTATTAGGCATATGTCGGAATGGCAGAACGATATTCAAAACTGCTGCATTAATTATTCCACCCCAGCCTGTTATATTGGGATCATGAACTTCGCGCAATTCGGAAAACTAAAATTTTCTTCCGCCATCACCCTAAGTGGATCAACGGCACAACTAAGGTATATTTGTGTGAATATATGTGCCTTTTCATCGATTGCTCCTAATCTGCCCATTTGAAGTCATTACTTCTTTTTTTAACAAAACTTTCTTGAATCTGAAGCCCCTAGCAGCACTTCGGTAAAACTTAGGTTAGCTCTACGTTCATATTCGGAACTTCTGCCATCGATTGCCCCATACTGGCCTATTTGAGCGGTCATATCTTTTCATTTTGACAAACTCATATTTTCGACCGCCATCTTGGATTTGAGGCACCTAGCGGCACTACGGTACAACTTAGGTTATTTTTAAGTTTTTATTTGGAATCTTTGCCAACGATTACCCCATACTAGCCTATTTGAACGGCCTTGTTTCCTCATTTTGACAAACTCGTATTTTTTTTTCCACCATCTTGAATTTGAAGCCACCTAGCGGCGTTCCGAGAAAAAATTTTACTTGCTTAACCAAGCCATATTAAGCAGCATGCGCGAAAGTACATCTCAGCCAATTTCGGTGCTTTCCTCAAACACGGAAGCATTTTGGTGCTTTTCACCCACACTAACTTTCAAATTAACAAAAAGGTTAGTAAAATTATTACAAAAATGAGAACAATAAAGTAAGATTTAAGAAAGATATAAGAAATAGAAGCAAAATAATCGCATTCGTAACGGAGAAGCTGAGGCTAAATGAAAATGCCTTGTCAAATTATTTGTTGAGAAAATCGGCAGTTGATGAAAAAAAAGATGAATACTTGAAGCGTTAGTGTATACAAATTTATATAGAGAGAGACTAGGATTATCGAAGAGACTTATTTCTCTGATGGAAGAGGGGGAATCGGCCATCTAAATGGATACATTTACCGTTTCCTTTCTGAACTCCACCTAAAACTCAGTTTTGACGATTTTCTAGGGAAAATTAGTTCCGTAGGAGACCTTTAGGCTCTGGTCCACTGTTTAAGTCATTATTTACGCCCAAAAATAAATATCTGCACATATCTGTGTAAGACAATATGCAAGAGCAAATTTTCGCATGAAAAGTCTCTGGTTTTCTTATCATTGAAAAGATTAACATTGCAAGGACAGTATCAGATTCTTTTTAATATTTCAATATTTAAGCCCTATTTATACAAATTCAACTCCCCGTATTCTTTTATTCCAACTTTTATTTTTGTTTTTCACACGTTGAATATTAACTCAAAGCTTCTGTATCGCATAAAGAAAATTGGAAGTGTAGAAAACTTAACCTCCCATACAATGTCTCTATACGTCCTAATAAGAAACACTGTACACAGACAATGGCCTAATATCATAAGTTACAGCCGTGTCACAAAGGGCTGTGGTGTCATGTCATCCAGAGAGGCATACTTATTGGACCTTTCAACTATGCTGAGCAAAAATTTTGATCAGATGATCAGAGGCAATGCTATAGCGTTGCCTATAGTAAAGGCCATACGGCTCCAGTGTTTTATTATTCATTTATTTATTATTTATTTTTTTCACAGAGGCACTTCATATAGAAGGGGTCGTATAAACTTCAAAGGGTCGATTGGAAGTTGAGAGTTCTAGTTCCCTATTTTATGGTCAAAAGTGATTGAAAGGCAACTAACACCCCTTTTATGCCCACCATTTCCCCAAATACATCCAATCAAAATTTTGAGATAGCCATTTTGTTCAACGTAGTTGAGAATTCTGGAAAACAAGTCTTTGACGAAGACAACCCCCCTCAAAGCCTTCAGGGCAAGGGTTCAAATTATACCCTGGGGGTATATGAGGTTATTATAGAAAGCGTTGTCGTAGAAACTTCAAAAAGGGCTCATTTGATTAGAAATTTAAATGGCTAGTGTCCTTTTTAATAGTCGAAAGAGATTAGAAGGCAACTAACACCTTTTCCACGCCCACCATTTCTTCAAACACATACAATCAACATTTTGAGATAACCATTTTTAAACGTAGTTTAAAGTTCTGGAAATTATATCTTTGAGTAGGACACTTCCCCAAAGTTTTCAGGGCAAGGGTTATGTTCGGCCCTGGGTGCATATATGGTTCTTATGGAAGGTATACTCGTATTAACTTCACAGAGGGCTCATTTGATTCGAAATTGAAAGTTCTAGTTCACTTTTTAAGCGTCAAAATATATCGGAGGGTAATCAACCCCCCCCACGCTCTTTTTTCCCAAAAGCATCCGATAAAATTTTGAGATAGATATTTTGTAAAAATAGTTCATAGATCATATAAATAATTTCTGAGACCACACTGGCTAATCATGACAAAACAAAAAATCGCGAAGAAAGGAAGAAAACGAGGACAATTAACAGCCAGTGAAAAAATTATGCAAATTTCGGTCAAGACCTCCGCTTGACCGTCCTCAGTGCAGAATAACACTGATAAAAATATAAAAACCAAACCTTAAAATAAAAACACCAAACTAAAATTGGACGACCCTTTCCTAGTAACGGTGAAAGGGTAACTGAATAAAAAACACAAGTCTAAATGACATTTCAGAATTTCATTTTGCGTAAAGCACTTTTAACGGCTGATCGCTTTCCAGTTTGATTGTTATCGGAGACTCTATTCGATTGCACAATATAACTTTGTGGATGTATGTAAAAACGATCAGAATTAATAATTTTGTCATAAATGGGACTTATTGTCTCTATTGAGAGCTACCTTTTGGTGAATGTGCTTTTTTATTTCAACTGCCTCCCTGAAAATTTGCGTGAGACCTAAAACGGGGGCAACGATAGAGGCCTCGTCAAAAAAAATGAAATGGTGTGGACTCTCGTACACATGTTGCGCCAAGGCGGAATCAAAAACCTCAGGCCTTTTGGCGTAACCTCATTGCCTTGTCGATTGAGGACTTGTGCTCAGATAACCTCTCCCCCAATTGCTGTTGGGTTCTACCAACATAAAAACAGCCTCAAGAACAAGGAATTCTATAAACACCACTACCCAGAATGGGGCTGGTTTTATCTTTGCCGTTGTTAAAAAAGTTCTGTGTAATATTTGAGTTTTTAAAGGCGACGCTAAGTTTATATTTTTTAAAGATTCTTTTCAATTTGTCACTCAATTTTGGAATGTAGGGTAGAGCAGTGAAAAGTTTCTTAACATCCACCAATGGGACGGTATCTGTTGGAGCTTGTGGACCTGATGCACTCCCCTCTGCCTTTTTTCGTCTTCTGTCTATAATGGTCTCAAATAATTTTATAGGGTAGCCATTGCAAAATAAAATATCCTTAATATAATTCAATTCTGAGTCTATGTGAGGCTCTGAACATATTCTTATTACTCGGTCAACCAAAGAAATAACAACTCCTCTTTTTATGCAGGGAGAGTGGTTGGAGGAAAAATGCAAATACCTATCGTTATGCGTAGGCTTTCTATAAATAGAAAATTCAAGGCCAGGAGACTTATTGAAAATTAAAACATCTAGGAAAGGAAGTTTGTGATTATGTTCTAGTTCTAAAGTGAACTGAAGGTGAGAGTCCAAAGTGTTTAGATGAGTTACTGTGTGGGAGCATGGAGGAGAGTTACTTAACTCCTTCTTAACTCATCTAAACACTTTGGACTCTAAGTTACTGTGTGGGAGCATGGAGGAGAGTCACTTAACTCCTTCTTAACTCATCTAAACACTTTGGACTCTAACCTTCAAATTGAAATTGAAAGTTCTAGTTCACTTTTTAAGAGTCAAAAGATATCCGAGGGCAAACAGCCCCCCCCCCACACAGACACCCTTTTCCCCCCAAGCCTATGCGATAAAATTTTTAAAATAGCCATTTCATTTAAAAAAACGTTCAAAGGTCAGATAAGAAAAACTCCTGTGTCGACGAAATCCCCGGGGCCCGGAGACAGGCGTTTTAAGTAATGCTCTGGGGGCAAATATAGTTTTAATGGAAGGGATGCTTATATAAACCTCGGAAAGGGTTCATTTGATTGGAAATTGAAAGTTCTCGTTCATTTTTTAAGATTCAAAAGAGATCGGAGGGCAACTAGTACCCCCTCCCCTCCACGCCCTAAATGCATCAGATAAAAATTTTGAGATAGACATTTTGTTAAAACTAGTTCAAAGTTCAGAAAACAAAAACTCCGGTGCCGACAAAGCCCCCCAGGGTCCGGGGGAGGGGTTGTAAGTTATGCCCTGGCGGCATATATGGTTGTTATGGAAGGGATGCTCGTATAAACTTCATAAAGAGCGTAGTTGATTGGAAATTGAAAGTTGTAATTCATTTTTCAGAGTAAAAAGTGAACGGAGGGCAGCTAGCCTCCCCCACACTCCATTATTTTTTTCCCTAGAGTCACTTCATATAGAAGCAGTTGTCGTATAAACTTCAAAGGGGGCTCATTCGATTTGAAATCAAAATTTCTAGTGCCCTATTTAAGAGTCAAAGGTGATCGGACGGCAACTAGCCCCCTCCCCCAAGCCGTTTTTGTCACAAATATATCTGATAGAAAATTTGAGGTAACCATTGCATCAGATAAATTTTTGAGATAGCGAAACTTGGTAAATCTTAAAACGAGGGAAACTTAAATTGAATTTGCAAATCAAGCTTGAAACGAACAAAAATCACCACAATCAAGAGTTTGGGTATCGCCTCGTTCTCTCACTGTAAAAGTCTAAAACCTACTGCGTCATTGGTGCTTTACTAAAAACCAATTTTACTACAAATATTGTCTTTTTCACTTAATATTGAAAATAAACCTTAAAATTATAGTAAAATTTTAAAGTGATCAGCTCTCAGCAATTAACCTCATTATACATAAAATATTCAGTTTAATTTTTTTGTTCTCTCTAAAGTTGCCCAAGACGAATATAGTTTCACTATAAACAAGAGCTTGGGTACTGCCTCTTTCCTTAACTGCAAATAAAAACCAAAAGCCCACTGCGTCATTGGCGCTTCGCTGAAAACGAATTTGCACATTAGGGGGGTGGGGGTGGGAAAATTTGAAGGTCCAATAGAAGTGATTATTATATTCGTAAAGAGCATAAAAAAGGCATCGAGTGGCATGTTCACTTTATAAGGTAAAGTTTTTAACAAGGCTTTAATAAGGTAGAGTTTTGTATGGGAAGAAAGTTAAAAATCAAGAAATTTTGAGGGATGTTAAGACACATCAAAATATACTAATTAGAACTAGATAAAGAATTGGCTTTTAACACTAATTAGAACCAGAAATTACTGTTAAAGAATAAACGAAACCCAAAACGAAAAGATATTAAAATTAACTATCTTACAAACATAAATATTACAGGCGCACATTTTCCCCCCAGAAGGGCTTTGTATACATGGGGTGGTGTTATAAACTTCGGAGGGGCTCATTAAATTTGAAAAAATAATTTCCAGTACCCTTTTTAAGAGTCAAATTTAATAGAGGGCACCAAGCCCCCCCCCCTTTTCACGCCCTCTTTTCCCCAAATGCAGCCAATCAAAATCTTGAGATGGCCATTATGTCAAAAATAGTCAAAAAATGAAGTAATTACAATAATTATGCCTCGGGGGTTGACAAAAACTCCCGCTGCCCCAGGGCAAGGGCTGTGAGTTGTGCAAGCTGTCCATTGTTCATATATAAGGTTTTTATCAAAGAGGTAATCGTATAGACTTTGGAAAAGGCTCATTAGATTAAAATCAAAAGCTCTAGCTTCGTTTTTAAAAGTCAAGAATAATATGACAGTAAGCAACACCCCCCCCCTACACCATTTTTTTCTGAATGCTTCCGATCAAAATTTGGAGTTAACTATTTTGTTCAAGATCACCAAATGTCAAACAGCTAGGGTCTGGGTTTGAATACCCCAGCCGGGGGAAAGGGCTTTAAGTTATATTAGCAGGCCATCGTTACCATATAAAGCTTTTATGGAAAGAATGGTCGTATAAACTCTGGAGGAAATTCATTCAACCAGAAATTTAAATTTATTATGCCCCTTTTCGGACTCGAAAGTGATCAAAGAGTAACAAGCCTCCCCCCCCCCTTTGTGTCTTTTCCCTCCAAATGCATTTTATTATAATTTTGAAATAGCCATTGTCATCAAAATAGTCCAAAAATTAAATTACTATAACATAGGGGGTTGAAAAATCCTCCATAGCCCCTGGTGCAACGATTGTAACTTATGTAAACTGCCTATTATTGGAATATAAGTTTTTGCGGAAGGAGTGGTCGTATTAACTTTGGAGTGGGCTCATTTGATCAGAAATTGATATATCTAGTTCTTTTTTAAGAGTCAAAAGTGATCAATAGGCAACTAGCCCACACCCCAATTTTTCAAAGCGCATCCGGTCCGATATCCAATAAAAATTTTGAGATAGCCATTTTGTTAAAAATAGTTCAAACATCAGATAATAAAAACTCCGAGGTTGACACAAACCCATTTTTTCACTTTAATTATTTCCCGGTCAAAGTTCTCTGCTCGGCATGTTTTGCCGAGCTCCTGGAGTCATTTACCAATTGGGGTTGTGCGTGAGCATGACCCAATTATTTTCCAGGGAAAATTGAGGGATTTTTGTAATAATATTTATCAATTTGTTTGATTTTTTTTTTTTTTTATTTTTTGTTTTTTTTAGTAGTGCCATAATGGAATTTTTATTTGCGTTGTTTTGTTTGCCCGTCGGCGGGGGATAATGTTTTGTTTTTGTTTATTTATATTGAATTATGTGTTGGAAGTTGGAGTTGGCCTAACGAACCGAAAGGTTCCTTGGCGTTTGTTTTTTGTAATTTATGTCTAAATAAAATAATGCTCCTGAAAAAAAAAATATTGTTACTTTGATACCAGTTTTGATACTTTGATGAACATTTGATTTTTTTTTTTAATTTTTATTTTGAAATAAGGACTTTTTAAAAACCTGAAACTTTTTACAATCAAAAATGATCAAAAATTAACTAAAAAAAGCTTTCCGAAAAATAAGTTTTTTAGAGAAAATTAAGGGCCATTTTAAAATTAAGCTCAGCAGATACAAATACCTGTTAAAACTCAAACTCAAAACGACCAGAAGTTACTATTAAAGTATAAATGAAATCCAAAACGAACAGAAATTAAATAAATAATCATAGCAAAAAAACATACAACAAGTATTAATATAAATGAATAAATAGACCTTAAAGGAAGTAATGCTTAAATTGAATATAAAATCAAGCTTAAAACGAAAAACAGTATTTTGCTATTGAAGTATAAGCGAAACTTATAACGAAGAGAAATTAAATAAACAATCAATGCAAACAAACATACAATAGATATTAATGTAAATTAATAAATCAATCTTAAAACAAATGTCAACGGTCAAATATCAACGGTCAAACAATACAGGGGACTTTTTTGAGCAATTAATTAAAAAAAACTTTCCGGAAAATAAGTTTTTCAAAGAAAAGTAAAGGCCATTTTAAACTTAAGCTCAACAGATACAAATACCTTTTAAAATTAAAACTCAAAACGACCAGAAATTACTATTAAAGAATAAGTGAAACCCAAAACGAACAGAAACTAAATAAACAATCATAGCAAAAACATACAACAAGTAATAATAGAAATGAATAAATAGATCTTTAAGCGAGTAATGCTTAGATTGAATATGAAAATCAAGTTAGAAACGAAAAAAAATATTTTTCTATTGAAGCATAAATGAAACTTAAAACGAACAGAAATTAAATAAACAATCAATGCAAACAAACGTATAATAGATATTAATGTAAATGAATAAATAAATCTTAAAACGAGTGAAAATTAAATTAAATATGTAAATCAAGCTTGAAACGAACAAAAATCACTACAAACAAGAGTTTCGGTATCACCTCCTTCTCTCACTGTAAAAGCCTAAAACCTACTATGTCATTGGTGCTTTACTGAAAACCAATTTTATTACAAATACTGTCTTTTGTACTTAATATTGAAAATAAATATTAAAAGTATAATAAAATTTTTAACTGATCACCTTTCAGCAATGAATATCATTATACATCAAATATTTAGTTTAATTTTTTTGTTCTTTCTAAAGTTGTTCAAGACGAATATTGTTTCACTACAAACGAGAGTTTGGATACTGCCTCCTTCCTTAACTGTAAATAAAAACCAAAAGCCTTCTGCGGTATTGGCGCTTCTCTGAAAACGAATTGTATTATGATAATATTTTCTTTTGTACTTAATATTAAAATTAAAATTACAGTAAAATCTTGAACTGATAAAGTTTCAGCAATTAACATCATTATACATCAAATATTCAGTTTAGTTTATTAGTTCTTTCTAAAATTGTTCAAGACCCCTAAAATTGTCCCCTTTCTTAACTGTACAAACCTAAAGACTACTGTGTGATTGGCGCTTCACTGAAAACGAACTATATTCCAAATATTTTCTTTTCCAGTTCTTAGAGCATTGGAAATGAAAATAAAATTACACTGCAAAAAAATTCTGAACTGATGGATCTTCAAAGAGTTAATATAATATATATAAAATATTCAATTTGATTTTGTTTATACTTTTCAATACTGCTCAAGACACATATAGTTTTCAGTAGAGCGCCAATGACGCAGTAGGTCTTAGAATTTTACAGTGAGAGAAGGAGGCGATACCCAAACTCTTTTTTGTAGTGGTTTTTGTTCGTTTCAAGCTAGTTTTACATATTCAATTTAAGTTTCACTCGGTTTAATATTTATTTTTTCATTTACATTAATATCTATTGTATGCTTATTTGTATTGATTGTTTATTTAATTTCTGTTAGTTTTAAGTTTCATTTATACTTCAATAGAAAAACTATATTATTACTTGTTGTATGTTTTTGGCTATGATTGTTTATTTGATTTCTGTTCGTTTTGGGTTTCATTTAATCTTTAATAGTAATTTATGGTCGTTTTGAGTTTGAATTTTAACAGGGATTTGTATCTGCTGAGCTTAAGTTTAAAATGACCTTTACTTTTCTTTGATAAACTTATTTTTCGGAAAGTTTTTTTAATTAATTATGGGAAAAAGGGGCAATGGAGGAACGATGTTTACCCTCCAATATTTTTGGTCACTTAAATGGGGCAACTAGAACTTTTATTTTCGGTTCGAATGAACCTTCTCTCGATCTTCAAGGATCAATGTTTCGATGCGATCACCCACGGGAAAAAAACAACAAAAATAAAAACAAAAACCAAACAAACAAATGAAGACGCATCTGTGATCAATCTTCTGGCAAAAAATACAACTTTCCTAATTTTTGCAGACGAGAGCTAGAAACTTCGACAGTAGGATTCTCTGATACGCTGAATCTGCTGGTGCAATGTTCCGTTAAGATTTCATGATTTTTGGAGATGTTTCCTTCTTTGTTTGAAAATCCTGCAATTTTCTCAGGCTCTAAGCTTTTGATGGAGAACATTAGACTTGATGAATCTATGCATAAGGAATCAGCATATAAAGCCGAATCTTTTGATTGAACTATTGCTACTGAAATTCCGTTCCTTAGAGTTTCGGTTACTATTGTGCTGAGTCGCTCCTTACTTACAGTTCGTTACCACGAACCGTCTGAAGATTATATCGCTGGCCTTTGAATTAGTCTTGACTAGTGCTGACCATATTTTATTAGAGTGCTGATTATATTCAACATTCTGCCGAAAACTTTATCGAGGTTCAATTTAATTTGCTAGCTGAAAGATAAACATACCAACCGAACTACTACCCAGTTTTCTTTCAAAATATAATGATTGCGACGATGCATGTGCCTCCAAGATCCACTAATGGGAGGTTGCAGCCCTGGGCTAGAAGCAAAATTGTTAAGTAAGGAGCGATCCGGCTCAATAATAACCCAAACTCTAAAAAACGGAATTTTGATACCAATAGATATATCAAAAGAATCAGATTTTTATGCTGATTTCAGATACTTCTGTTTCATCAAGTTTAGTTTTACCAATCAAAAGTAACGCGAAAATAGGGGGTGAACACCCTCTTTATGAAATTTAATGAAAATCACACCATCAGATTCAGTGTATCAGAGAACCCAACTATAGAAGTTTCAAGCTTCTATCTGCAAATATGTGGAATTTGTATTTTTTACCAGTAGAAACGGATACATGTTTATTTGTTTTTTCGTTTTTTTTTCCAGGGGTGATCGTAGCGACCCAGTGGTCCTAAAATATCGCGGGATGGCTCATTGGAATGGAAATTAAAAGTTCTAAGGCCCTTTTTAAGTGACCAAAAAAAAAAGAAGGGCAACTATGCCCCCTTCCACGATCATTTTTTTCCAAAGTAACCCGATCAAAATTTTGAGATAGTCATTTTGTTCAATACGGCTAAAAAATACAATAGCTATGTCTTTGAGGATAACTTAAACCCCTCACAGTCCCCGAGGGAAGGTCTGCAAGTTATGAACTTTGCCTAATGTTTACATATAGCATTGGCTACTGGAAACTATACAGGAGTTTTCAGGGGGAGATTTTTTTCTGGTAGTTGGGGAGGGGGGTTGGGGATTACGTGGGAGGATATTTCCATGGAGGAGGTTTTTATGGGGGAAGGAAAATTGCTATGAAGGGGTACCAGATTTCCCAGCATTATTTAAAAAAGCGATCTGAAATTAAATAAAAAACGCAATTTTTTCAACTGAAAGTAAGGAGCAACACCTTAACTTAAAAGGAACAGAAATTATTACGTATATGATTGGATTCGTCCCCTTGTCATTACCTCGCTCTTTGCGCTAAAGTTCTTAGGTTCTTCCACCAGAGCTATTTATTCTAATTAACGACCTTTTTCATTACGGGGTCATTCTTAAGGATTTGGAACAAAATTTGAACTTAAGCGCAAAGACCTAGGTATTGACTAGGGGGAGAACCCCCTAATATACGAATATAAAATTTCGTTACTTAAGTTAATTCGTTACGTGATTCGTTACGTAAGTTAAGTCAGATCAAAGTTTCGAGATAGCCATTTAGCCAAAGCAAGTAAAATTAATATTCAAATTTAGTTTTAATTATTCATGTACGGTGAGCCAAAATCAAAGCTTCATTAATTAAAAACGTTCAGAAATTAAATTGAAAAAACAAGTTTTTTTAAACAGAAAGTAAGGAGCGATATTAAAACTTAAATTAAACAGAAATTATTCCGTATACGAAAGGGGCTCTCCCCTCCTCTTTACACTGAAGTGGGACTTTGTCCCAGAACTTAATTTCTTAAAACAATAAAAAACTTTAGCATAAAGAGCGAGGCGTTCAGGAGGAGAGAGCTCCTTTCATATACGGAATAATTTCTGTTCATTTTAAGTTTAAATGTTGCTCTTTACTTTCAGTTAAAAAACTTATTTTTTTAATCTTAAGAGGGGCTAAAGGTCAGAATATTTGGTCAAAAGATACTATATGCATCTCGGTTGTCAGAAAGGCGTAACTGAAAGATTTCAGGAACGACTAGTGACATCTAGTTGAAACTTTCAGGGAATGTTGAGGGGTTGTTGAATAAAAGCAAAAGACACTAATTAAAACCATTAAATTAGGATTAGATGTTTTAATTCTTACACCAAAGACATGAAGAACTGGATAAATATTCATTATATTAACCAAAACCACAACTTCGACAATACAGAATTATTAGAAATTAAATAAAAAGAAAAATACTGAAAATGATGTTTTTCAAAGAAAAGTAAAGCGTTATATTAAACTCAAGACCAGCAGAAATAAATTCCTATAGTAAACTAAATTCAAAATGACCAAAAATTACTATTAAAGAATAAAGGCAACCCGACACGAACAAAAATTAAAATAAACGATTATAAAAAACAATGAGATAGCAGGTACTAATATTGATGAATAAATAAATCTTGAAACGAATAAGAATTAAATTGAATGCTTGATTCAAACAAAAACCGAACAAAAATTACTAAAAAAGGAACTTGGCTTCTGTCCGTTTCTTCCTTCCCTATCTGTAAAAGTGTAAAGCTTATTGCGTTATTTGCGCTTCACTGAAGACGAAATATGGTACAAATATTTCCTTTTATATTTACAACATTAAGAAATAGAAAATGTATTGAAATAAAAATTTGAATTGCTTGGTTTCCAAGGATTTACTTTATTATATATCAAATATTCAGTTTATTTTCTATTAGTTCTTTTCAGTCGTCTTGATTATTGCAGTAATTTTATATTTATTTTTTTGTCCATGTTTTGAAGAATAAAAGCATTGTGTTCAAGATAAATATATTTTTCAATAGAACGCAAATGACGCACCAAGCCTTAGACTTTTGCGATTAGGGAAGGCGGAAAAGGGCAGTAGCCAAAATCTTGCTTGAAGTAACTTTTGTTTGTTTTAAGCTTGACTTGAAAATTCAATTTAATTTTTACTCGTTTCAATTATTTACGCATCTAAATTACTACCTGCTATCTCTATGTTATCTGTGATTGTTAATTTTAATTTCTGTTCCCTCGGTGTTTCGTTTATTCTTTAATTGTAATTTTCGGACATTTTCAGTTTGATTCGGTCATTTTGGTCAGAATTTATTTCTGCTAGTTTCAAGTTTAAGAATACTCTTTATTTTTTTTTGAAAAACAGCTTTTTTTATTCCCGTTTTAATTAATTCATATAGTAAAAGACTAAAGTGATCAAATTTATTCGAAAAAGAAATAGCAGATGTCTATATTATAATGAAGTAAAACCTGAGTTCAATACGAGAATGAAAGAATACAGTTGCGAAATCGTTTCCCCTTTCTCCGCCAATGGATCAAATTTCATCGGGCTCGTAACTTTTGTTGGCTAACTTTATATATAAAGACATTAAGCTCTTTGGAATTACCTTAAAATGTTAATTCTTGAAATGGATGTGTTGCTATCTAAGCCTTTTTTGAATCGTTGTTACTATAAGCAAGAGTCGCTCCTTACTTATAGTTTACTGCCATTTAACTGCTTAATATACAAAAAAGACATAAAACTAAATATTCCCACTTAAACGTCAAAAAAATGAAGTTCCTAGTAAAACATACCCTCCATCCCTGGGAAATTCCCCAGCCTCTTCTTCTTTTTTGCCAGTAATAACGTAAATGCATAATTTTATGGTTCAAAGAAAACTTTTTTTCTCTCCAGTAATAAGTGAGGTATCATCCCGCAGCACATATATTTAGGCTTAATCAAAAAGATGAGATTGGGCATTACCTTATACCCCTCCCCCCTCAGACCCTCTTCTATATTTATTCTAATATTCAAGGAAAATTAGAGAATTTGGGTGTAAAAAGATACTTCTGTGGCATCAAACATCCCTTTCCCAAACACTCACTCAATGACTCACCGGCTCTCCTCCATATTAGTTGATGCAAAATTATGCATCACTTTACACAATTTTATCGAACATCAAGTAAATCAACTTGGTTAAATGAAAGTTTAAAATACCTGTCAATACCTCTTACTTCCTCTTACCTCTTACTTCTAACCTCTTACTTCTTTTATGGACTACTTGACTCCTTAGGAACAAATAAGCCACGGTGCAGCACTACGGCCCCTGAAATTGAGAAGCTCAAGCTTTACTTTTGTAGTTGTGCTACCTTATACCAGATATTTAGTGACACTTTTTGGCAATACTCTTACGCAGCTCGATGGCTAAGCTACTTTGGCACTTTTTTAGCCTTATGTTTGTGCTATCTAATACCAGACATATGGTAATAATGCTTAGCAGCACCTAGTTGTTGCTCGTTTGCCCGTTAACTGCTTCAGCATAGTTATACTTTTTATTGATTCTATGTTATGGCATGCATCATTGTCACTTTCTCAAGTATGATTCAGGATTAAATGCTTGTTGAAACATTGCCTACTTTTGCACCATTACAAAGTCAATTAATTACAAGTTCTTGATAGTCTAAGATACACAAGTTCCAATATCATATTTTGTTTGATTTTAGTTTATGGGATTTGATTCAACTTACACTTAATGATGTTTGAAAATATTCCAATGGATTTAACACAAAAGAAAACAGCATGAAGCATGGACAATATTTTCTGCCATATCATTGGTACTTACAGGCTCACTGAAAGATTTTTGGTGTTATCATAGCAAGATGCTATAAAATGCTCATTTATTATATATTCTTCTATTTTTTACACTTCAAAACTAATCAAGCTACTAAGATTTGGGCTTAAGTATCTCTACACCAGCACGAAGTCCCTTTACAAGCAGTGACGACATTCACTGATATAATACTCTATACTATGATATATTATGATTATATGAAAGGAACATAAATGAGAGCGATTCTGAAATATATACAGCTTTAACTAGTTAAATATAACATTCAAAACCTAGTTATGGGAATATGATTTTTATTTAAGTTCTTTTTACGCTTTTGCTCTTCAATAATTTCTTCAAATAATTCCAGTGCAGGTAAACATTTAGGCATAGTTCAGGATGCAATACGCATTAATGATACCCTAATGAACTCACTTACGTTTTCTTGGTTGTAACGTCTGAGATATAACAGAGCAGGACTTCAATTAAATATCAGATGACCACTGTCATTACTTACTACCCAAATTTTTTTGAGCAAGCCTTTATAAAAACAAAAACAACAAAACAAACAAACACTATAGTTTTTTTCTTTTTTTTGTGAATTTGATCAATTTGGATTCAGTAGGCTACACACTCTGTGACGATCCGGCTTGATATTTTTTCAACAACACCTTTTGTTTAGGACGAATCAAGGGGAGTATCCGCAAGAAATTAGTAAGTGAAATTGCCCGAAGGAAAACATGGAGGCCGAGCATACCAGACTTGGT
This sequence comes from Artemia sp. Qi Xiang Cuo, assembly GCF_049724085.1. Classification (NCBI taxonomy): domain Eukaryota; kingdom Metazoa; phylum Arthropoda; class Branchiopoda; order Anostraca; family Artemiidae; genus Artemia; species Artemia sp. Qi Xiang Cuo. The sequence continues at coordinate 77,184,044 of NC_142797.1, read as the reverse complement.
ACAACTTATGTTAGAGGCAAGGGAGTCGGATAAAGAAAAGGTAAACGATAACAGATATAAAACAATAAAAGTAGATATAAAACTAGAAAAAACAATGATTCTTAAATTAATAGTTTTTGCTCTTTTTAAAGTTTTATATCTTTTTCTATTCTTTAGAACTATAGCCTAGAAATATATAACCAGGCTAAGAAGAGAGCTACCATTAAATGTGATTCTCATCCTTAGGTGCAATAGCAACGTTTAGTTTGGCTCCAGCCTGATTTTTAACCTCTTAATTATTCTTTCTTTTGCTCTTAATTTTGTTTGCTCTTATTTTTGCTCTTATTTGCTATAATTATTCTTTTAATTGCTCTAGATGTAAGAAGTGAGTCCTGACTTTGGTTTAGAATAATAAATTTCTTACGTACAGGGCACGAGCTTACATTTTTGGCATGAGGTAGTGAGGGGGGGGGGAAGGGGGATGAGGTTTTCTTGTTTTTTTTTTACAATGTAGTTTTTGCTTGTTTTGAACTCCGATCGAACTTTACAGTCACCCTTTTGAGCAACCCTTTGCTGAATTTGCAGTATTTTATTCTTTCATTTATTAAAAGGAATGCCAATTCGCAAAAATGTAAGGGGGGGGGCAATTTTTGTCAATGTTTACCTCAATAAAATTTTCAGAAAGTTAATTTTTTAAATCTAGGGAGGATGCTTTTTTGGACGTTTAAAGTTTCATTTATTACAGGAATTTACGGGGAGGATTTTTTTATTTTGGCCAAAATTTTGTACAAGGAGGAGTCAAGACAAAAGTTTCAATTTCACAGATTAAAGCTTTTAATTTGGTAATCTATGGTTAACCCCTACTATTAATTATTCAGAATTTATTTAACAAGGCAGCAATGATTAACTAAAGGTAGAAATTGTTATTCTTTCATATTTGTCAAAATATTCTGATCTCGAATACCACTAACTGTTCATAAGAAAAGAGCTCTGCTGTAAGGTTTATAAGAACGTCTATTTTTCAGCTAACTTTCTATTTATCTGACAACCATGTTATTGCCAGCTCAATATTTGTTCTTCTTGGAGGGTATGAAACAACTTCAAATGCCTTGGCTTACACAGTATATTGTCTTGCATTGTTTCCGGAAATACAAGACAAGCTTTACGACGAAATCAAAGATTCTTTTCCTGTAAGTGTGTATTTCTTCATAAGCTAAGATTCTATCACTTAGATCGGTTGTTTTCCGGTAATTTTTACAGTCCATAAATTTCTGTAGGGCCAAAGTTTTCTTCGGGCAGCTATTTAAGTTTTTTAATACGAACAAATCAACAAAATTAGAAACATTTTTCTTTGGAAATTGTATAAAAAAATGTTTTTAACTGAACATAAAAAGCGACATTAAAAACTAAACCGAAAAAAAATTATTTCGTATGTGAAAGCGCTTCCCCCTCCTCAATCCCCCAGTCTTCATGCTAAAGTTTTCTAGTACCTAAAAAAATACTCTTATTATAATTAAACGCCCTTGTGTGTTCAGGAGTTTTTCTTAAACGACTAGGACAAAAAAGTCAAACATATGAGTTGAATTTTCTTATGATGTGAATGGTTCTATTATACTGGTTGTAAATTAACTCCTGTTCTTTCAAAAAGAGTATAAGTGAAAAGCACAAATATTGGCAAAAGTAGTATGCTAGTATGCCCTAAAGAAGCCCAGTACCCCTGTAACTATAGGAGGCCACTACCCCCATCTTTTCGACGACAAACATATCCCATCATTCCGAGAAGAAACATATGGCGTTATTGCAACTTCCGGTTGATAAGGAAATTCTTGGGAATACATGCCAGATGTTCTTTCTCTCTGAAATAATTCCTTGGAAGCATTATTATCTGGGTTCCGTTTGTCAAGTATGTTGCTAAATAATTGAACTGAGCTTGAAGTAACATGATGTCTATTAAACGTAGTTTTGGTATGGATTCTAATATACAATTAGAAGAGATCTTTTTGTATTCTAATTATATCGAGTCGAACGTTGATTATTGATAATTGATTATAACTACAACCGACCAGGCATCATTTTTTGTAATGTAATGGTCCTGAGCACATCAGTTTTCCATTATCGGACCTTGCGCTTGAATTTGGGTCCATTCATTCCCGTCATAGACCCTATGTCCCCCATCAGAGCCCCGAGTCCGTCTCCAACGCCTCACTTCCTCCTACCAGGCCCTACGTCCCCGTCCATAGGGTATGCATAAAGTTGAAATTAAAAAAGTCGTATATATTTTAAACAATGATACGACAGCCCTAGGAGGAAAATGCTACAATAAAGCCTTTTAAAAAGTATTACAAGTATTGGGGTATGCATAAAGTCTAAATTAATAAAGTTGTATATATTTTAAGCGTGGATACGACAGCCCTATGAGGGAAATTATAGAATAAAGAATTATTGACAAGGATTGCTTACTATTGGGGTATGCATAATTTCGAAATTAATAAAGTCGTATGTATTTAAAGCGATGATGCGACAGCTCTATGAGGAAAATGATACAAAAACGCCTTTTGAAAAGTATTGCTTAGTACTGGAATATGCATAAAGTCGAAATTAAATAAGTCGTATATATTTTAAGCGAGTATGTATAAAGTCAAAATTAATAAAGTCGTATATATTTTAAGCGATGATACGATAGCCCCATGAGGGAACTGATACAATAAAGCATTTTGAAAAGTAGTAATTAGTATTAGGGTATACATAAAGTTGAAATTAATAAAGTCATATATATTTCAAGCAATGATACGAGAGCCCTAGGAGGAAATCCTACAATAAAGCCTTTTGAAAAGTATTGCTTGGTATTAGGGTATGAATAAAGTATAATTTCATAAATTTTTATATATTGTAAGCAATGATACGACAGCCCTATGAGGGAAATGATAGAATAAAACATTATTAACGAGGATTTATCACTATTGGGGTATGCATAAAGTTGAAATTAATAAAGTCGTATATATTTTAAGCGATGATACGACAGCCCTATTAGGTAAATACTACAATGGTTTCCTTTGAAGAGTATTGCTTAGTATTAGGGTATTCATTAAGTCGCAATTAATAAAGTCGTATATATTTTAAGCGATGATACGACAGCCCTATGAGGGAAAATGCAATGATTGGAAAGAAGCAGCTTTTTCAGTTATTATACTAAAACAAAGTTAAATATTAAAAAAACGGTCCAAATTTTTCGAAAAATATAATGATTTTAAAATAATCAAATTTTCTTTAGTTAATGTATTATGACAACGTAAAACATTCAAAAAGGAAACAAATTTGAGTGTTAGGTCATTTGAAACAAATAATGGTTTTGAAAGAAGTAACTTTTCTTTAGTTAATATATGATGACAAGAATATGATGTTAAGTATAATATATGATGTTATATATGATGTTAAGAATAAAAAAGGAAACAAATTAACATCTTTCAAGCTAGGTTCATTTATGTTCACTTAGTGTGGCGGGCCATGATAATTGAACCTAAGTAAGATTAACTCAAAAGAAGTTAACTCAATGTAAAATAGCTTAAAATTCAGTTATGCTGTCATCTATAACTAAAAAAGAAAAGATGGTAGCACTTGAGTTAGTGAAAATGTGTCGCCATCTAGACTATTAAATCGAAACTAAAAAAACTGAAAGTTTTTTCTTATGCGGCTGTCTCCTTAGCATTTTGTGGTTGGTCATTAAAATTAGTTAGTCTATTGTATGTTTTCAGTCAATATTGATTCTGCACTGGAAGGATAAATACATACGTATTATTTGAATAAAAGGTGAAGTTGAAATATGCCAAAAAAGTGTGTGCACATGATAGAGTTGTCGTAGCAAGGAATGTTGACAAGGACATATATTTAAACTATGAAACAAGTACTAGTGGTAACACAATTGGAAATGTATGAGTGCACTCTTATGACAATAGTAGATTAGATTCTTTTGGAGCATCGAAACAATTCAACTCTTATGGAGAAGGATAAGCGAGAGTAAGATATCCATAGATGATACCAATTAGAGAGAATGCAAGCCTGAAACTATTAGTTGATGAAGAGGGGTAACTTCTCACTGATTGTTCCGGTAACAGTTTAGCTGATGATAGAACCCATCGCCATCTTTCGGGTGTTAGCATTCATCAGAAGGTCTAAGGAAGGCGGGAATACTCTTCTGCCAATGTCATAATGCATATCTTGTTTATGTGCCAAAACGGCCGAATATTTAAAAATTATGTGGTAATAAACTGTGAAATCAAAAGCAAAATAAAAAGGGTATTAGCAGATAATATCACCAAGGAATATAAAGACAAATCGATGAAAAGCTAAGCACCAACAAACATTACTGCTAACATCGATAGTATCAAGAGATACAAACAATGAATTAGATAATACCAATGGCAAAACTCATATTGAACCTGTAGCTGAAACCATGTTAAAATTCTCTATAATCTTGGGATGATAGAGAAGCCAAAACACATTTTGCCTAAACATCTTAAGCTCAAAAGTGAAAACTGAAGAGTTCCAGCCTTACATAACGCATACAAGCAAGCACAGAAACAAATATTGTCTTTTTAGACTTCAGAAATTATTCAGTTGGATTTTTTTTTAGATGTAACAACACTTATGTGTACAGGGTATGTTGCCAGGCCTCTAACTGGTGCTTGAAAATTACGAATATAAAAAAACGCTCCACCTCTGCTATATTAATAATGTTAAAAATGTCCATCTTTAATGTGTAACAAATCTAAGTTTCTACTCTATGTTTAAAAGGAGTTACTTAATTACTTTGGCACCCTTGAACACTTTCAATTATAAATTGATATTTCCTGAAAACATCCTCATAAAATGACACTCCCTTGAAATGACGGCCCTACACAGCTGAAAACCCGAGGAACCAAGAGAAAAAGTTTTCTAGATGAGGAGTTGATTTGTCTTTCATTATTTAGCTACTTAAAAAGGAGCAGTAGAGCTCAGTGTGAGTTATCAAATGAGCCCTTTCCCAAGTTTTTTCAATTATCTTTTCTTTAAGATGAAGCAGAAAAATTACGAAAAGGGGAGACGCAGTAATCTTTACTGGGCAGCTAAATTTTTCATCTATAATATGATCTTGTAAAAATCAAAGATAATCCAAACCTAATCCATACCTGCATCAGAACTTGTAACTGTTTCTAATTTGAATATCTATCTGAGTGTCTATATTTTTTTTTATCACAAAAATTTACATTTGTACGTCTCATCTTAGGATGGAAAAGTTGATCTTGGCCGAATCCATCACATTAAGTATTTGGATCAAGTTATAAATGAAGCACTAAGGATTTTTCCACCATCACCAAGCTTTAGACGGTAGGCTATTATCTTTATATACTTAGTTTTTATCTTTCTAAACCCTCTACTTCTCTCTCCCTACTTTCATGCTTCCTCATCTTATTGTTCTTCCCTCATAATTTAAATTGTTGCTCAGCCTGGTGTTTTATCTGTTTCTTCATTTTTGTGTGTTTTAGATTTACATTAACCTGGATGGACGAATGCCTTGACAAAGAGGAGCAAGCTTATAGCCTTGGAGCTGGAACTTGGAGCTAGCCTTGGAACTTGGAGCTGGAGCTGTTCCACTGTTCTGAGATAACTGGGGGTTTCTCCTTGTCATAAGCTATTTTCTTCGTCTCTATTCCCAAAAGAAAAATCCTGCTTACATGGCCTCTTAGTGGTGTCAGGATGGACCTTCACCAGTTTGCCTAACCAGGACCATTGCTGCAAATCGCGCTGCTGTGTGACCTCGAGGAGTGATGCCCCTCGAGAAAATTTTAGGCTAGTAAATGATACAACACTTACACTGTAGGCTATCTTGATTGATAGATAATTCTTTTGGGTTTTAACTGTTTGTTGGGCATTTTCGGGCTAAAAAATACCTTCCTAGCTAAGTGATCTAATATCAGTTGACATAATAATATACTCTTTTAAGGTATGAATATATGATTTCACAAAACCTCCATTTATGCTTAATGTCTCAGGGACTTCTTGCTGTTCGGTTCTATGAAGATTTATTAATGCCTATCCTGCATTGGTTTAAGACCCATTTTTTCTCTGAGGTCATAATATTTTCGATGATTTAAATAATATGAAAATTGCAAATTGGGATATTACAACGTTGTCAAACAAATATCGTATTGACACGTTGAATGTTGAACTACAGAGTCTAAAATTTGACAACGTAGTATGGAACAGTTTTAGGAAGACTATTCGTGAAGTAACAGATGGTATCATAGGAAGGAAATTTAGAGACGCAGAAATACGGATATTAGTGACAATTCTTCAAGTTTACTTATTTAGGGATGAGGAACGGGCTTGTACAATAAGTATTCGAGGGATAGATCATGTAAAATCAGAAAAAGGAAGAAAAAATATTAAAATATGAATTAAGGAGTTGTAAAATAGAGTTGATGGACAAAATTGCTGAAGATCTAAAAAATGTAACAAAACTTTGGGTATTACCTCCTTTTTTCACTGTGAAAGTCTAACGACTATTGTTTCATTGGTGCCCTGCTGAAAACGAATTATATTACAAATATTTTGTTTTTTACTTATTACAACCTTGAAAATAAATATAAAAAATACAGTAAAATTAAATTTTGAACTGGTGAGCTTTCCGCAATTAATATCAATATATATCAAATTTTCACTTTAATTTTATTAGTTTTTTCCAAGACCGTAAAAAAGTGGAAAAAATGGGGAGGGTGGGTGTCAAGACAAATATTGTTTCACTAAAGACAAGAGTTTAGATACTGCTATCTTCCCTAACTGTAAAAGTCTAAAGCCGACTGCGGCATTGGCACTTCATTCAAAACGAATTACTTAAAAAATATTTTCATTTCCAGTTATTACGGCAATGAAAATGAAGATAAAAACAACGGTAAAATAAAATTTTGAACTGATGATCTTTTAAAAATTAATGTCATGATATATCAAATATTCAGTTTGATTTTATTTGTACTTTCCAAGACTGTCCAAGATACAAGTAGTTTTCAAAAGCGACAATGACGCATTAGGTTTTAGACTTCCATTTTGAGGGAAGGAGGCAATACCCAAACTCTTATTTTTAGTTATTTCTGTTCGTTTCCAGCTTGAATTGCAGATACAATTTATATTTCACTCGTTTTAAGATTTATTTATTTATATGAGTACCTGTTGTATGTTTTTTGCTATAATTTTTTATTTAATTTCTGTTCGTTTCGGGTTTCTTTTGTTCTTTCATTTTGTTTCTGGTTGTTTTGAGTTTGAACTAATGTAGTTTTCTATTTCTTCTCATCTTAAGTTTGATATGGTCTTTACTTTTCTTTGAAAAGCTTCTTTTTCCGAAGGCTAGAAATAATAAAATTAAACTGAATTCCCATGGTTTTTGGAATAAAACACTGTCGATAATTTTTTTTTTGGGGGGGGGGGGGGGAGGTGTAGGGCCAGGGATCTGGTCCCATTGTTTTTTTTTAATATTATGTCATAAATTAGTTGTTTCGTGTAGGGGGGGATGATTTTTTGAGTAAAATATTGTTAATATGTTTTTGAGGGGTTGGGATCAGGCCATGGAGAGAGGGCCAGCGGTCAGCTCTCATGATATTTGTAATAACGTGTCGTTAATCAGTTTTTTTTTGTGTGTGTGTGCGGGGGGGGGGAGATCAGACCATGGGAGGAGGTGCAGGGTTCAGCTCCCATAATTTTCGGAATAAAATATCGTAAATAAGATTTTTGAGGGGCATGGCCATGGAGAGAGGGCCAGGGATCAGATCTTTATATTTTTGGAATAGAATATTGTTAATAAGATGTTTATTTGGAGAGGGGGGCATAGAAGGAGGGTCAGAGGTCACCTCCCGTGATGTTTGGAGTATAAAATTGTTAATAAGTTTTTTGTGGGGTCGGGGTCAGGCCATGAAGGGAAGGCCAGGGGTCAGCTCCCACAATTTTTAGAATTAATTAAATAATAGGTTATTTTATTGGGGGAGAGGTCGGTCCCGATAAGGAGGGAGGAAGGGCCACGGCTCAGCTCCCCTGAATTTTAGAATAAGATATCTTTAACAAATGTTTTTGGGGGTGCAGCGTCGGGGCATAGAAAGAGGTCCAGGGGCAGCTTCTGTGATTTTTCTAATAAAACACCGTTAGGAGCTTTTTTGGGTGGGGGTTCAGGCTATGAAGGGAAGACTAGGGGTCAGCTTCCATGGTTTTTGGAATAAAATATTGTTGACAATTTGTTTTTTTGGAGGGTGGTTGGGCCATGGAGGGAGAACTAGGGGTCAGCTCCCATGATTTTTGGAATGCATTTTGGAACCATTAATACTTTTTTTTTTTGGGGGGGGGGGGTCAGGAGTCAGCTCCTCTAATTTAGGAATAAAACACCATTAGTAAGTTTTCTTTTTTTAGGGGGGGATAGGGCCGTGGAGGGAGGAAGAGGGGTTAGCTCCCATGATTTGTCATAGATGAGTTTTTTTTCGGGATGAGGCCATCATTAGAGGGATCGAGCCATGAAGGACCAGAGGTCAGCTCCCATAAATTTTGGAATAAAATATCGTTAATACGTTGCTTTTTTCGGGGGAGGGGGAACACTCGGGCCATTGAGAGCTAGGGGTGAGTTCTCATAATTTTTGAAATATCGTCAATAAGTCTGTTTTCGTGGTGGTGGTGCTGGGAGGGGCTTCTAGCCACAGAGAAAGGGCCAGGGGTCAGCTCCCATCATTTTGGATTAAATTATTGCTGATAATTTGTTTTTTTGAAGGGGGAAGGAGTCGGGCCGCGGAGGGAGGACCAAGGGTCAGCTCTCATAGTTTTTCGAATAAAGAATCATAAATAACTTTTTTTGTGGGGGAGGGGTCGGGCCATGGAGGGAGAGCCAGGGTTAAGCTCCCATATTTTTGGAAGAGAACATCGCTATTAAGTTTTTTAATATTTCTTTTTGGGTGGGATTGGGCCATCGAGGTAGGACCAGGGGTCAGCTCCCATGATTTAACATTAAGCTTTTTTGTGGGGGAGGGGGATCGGGCCATGGAGGGACAGGGGTCAGCTTCCATTAGTTTTGAAATGAAATATCGTTAATATTTTTTTTACTGGGGGTTGGGGTCAAACTTACCTGATCTTAAAAATATTTTGAAAACCCTCACATTAAAACCTTAAATACCCTTAGGGCATAAAACTTTTCTCCGGGCTCTTGTGTTTGTTATTTTTGGCTCGAAGTTTTTGTTCTCTGGTTTTTGAACTTATTTTAACAAAATGTCTACATAAAGAATCTGAAAAATCGGATGTATTTGGGGAAAAGAAGGAGGGTGGGCGGAGTGTGGGGGGGGGGGGGTAGATGCCCTCCACTTTTGAATCTTAAAAAGGGAACTAGAACTTTCAGTTTCCGATCAAATGAGCCCCCTTTAAAATTTATTCGACCACCCCTTCCATAAGAACCTTATATGCTCCCGAAGCACAACTTACATGCCCCTGTGCTCGGGAGGTTATGTCACCCCCGAGGTTTTTGTTATCTAATATATTAACTATTTTTAACAAAATGGCTATCTCAAAATTTTAAAAGGGCGTGGGGGGGGGGGGAACTAGTTGCCCACTGATCTCTTTTGACTCTTAAAAAAGGGACTAGAACTTTCAATTTCTAATCAAATGAGCCCCTTCTGAAATTTACACGAGCACCCCTTCCATAAGAACAATGTATACCCCAGGGCATAACTTACAACGCCTGCTCTCGGTTTCTGGGGGTATGTATCGACCTTAGTGTTTATAGTATCTGATGCTTGAACTATTTTTAACAAAACGGCTATCTCAAAATTTTTGTCACATACAATTCGCGAAAAAGGACAGGGGGGGGCGGGGTCCGATCAATTTTGACTCTTGAAAAGGGTATTAGAACTTCAAATTGCCAACATTAATGAGCCCCCTTCGAAGTTTATACGACCACCGCTTTCTTATAAAGTATTTTGGGGAAAAAAACAAAACGAAAAACATAGGAGCCTCATGCCCTTTACTATAGGCAATGCTATAGTGTTGCCTATAGCCTCTGCTTAAATCAGGAGTAATGCAAGATTGAGTTCTATCCCCATTGATATGGATGATTTTTTTGGACTTTGTCCTAAAGAACACGGCGAAGGTCACTGGAATGCTTAAGATGAAATGGGAATGTAAAACTCTCCTATAGTTTAATTATGCTGACGATTTGAGTGTCCTAGATGAAAATATTAGCAAAATGACTGATTTCTTGAGGTTTTGGGAGCTCAGGGCGCAAGAATAGGTTTAAGAAGAATGTTAAGAAGACTAAGCCGTTTAGAATTGGAAGGTGAAGGCGAGTAAGAAAGTGTAGAGTTGAATTTGGGTAACGGGAAGACTGATAAAGTGAATAGCTTCACGAACATAGGTAGGATTATTGATGAAGATGGTGGATGCAGTGAAGAGGTTAAAAGTAGCCAAGGCATAGAGTTGAAAAAGGTTTGGAAAAAACGGAAAGATTAGTCTGCGAGTCAAGATTAGAATAACGGAAGGTGCCAAATGTTTTTTAGAGGAATTGTCTACATATTATTTTGGATACCCGTCTGACTGACCAAATTTCAAAATGGAAGCTATTCAAAAAATGCGGTTCTTTCTTGCTTGAAAGGATTGGCACGAATAAAAATTTTAATATCTATCATTGTGCGTAGAATTCCATATATCGAGAATAGTAAATGCAGATCTCATTTAATTACTAAAATATCAAGAAAAGACAGTTTGTTATTTTCCTCAAACTCCACTGTAAATTTAATATTACTGTCAAAACTATTTAAATGTTTACAGAAAAGGTCTAAGGAATCTAGAACAAATGCAGACGACATCATACATTAACCTAAACCAGAAACAAGGGGAGATTCTAAAACTGTGTATAGCAGAGGTTTCAATAGAACCCATGAAAAGATTTCTCAAAAAATGAGAGAGGGTTGCCCCCAGGGGTTAACAAAAACCTGCTTGTAAAACTGCCTTTTGGTTTTATAAAGGAGCCTACGCACAATGATAGATATTTAAATTTTCATTCGTGCCACCCTGTGAGGTGAAACGAGGGGTTGTGATTTCACTAGTAGATAGAACCTTCAAAATTTGTTCCAAAAAATTTCTGGATTCTAAATTGTTGTATTTGAGAGATATTTTATTTTGTAATAATTATCCAATGAAGCTCTTTGATAAAATAATAGAAAATAAAAGTATTAAACATGATAGTAGGGTTATTGGAGTTTAGCAGTCTTTTGAATTAAATGTATCTAAAAGTTTCATTTCATGGCCATTTGTAACTGGCTTGGGTGAGAAACATTCACGAATTTTGCGTAAATTTAACATTAATACATATTTTCAGTCGATGAGACCAATGGGTAGTTTCTTTAATTCTGGGAAGGATTTTATCCGGGGAAATTTAGTAAGTGGGGTGTGTAAGATTCCTTGTTCGTACAAGACACTTTATTCCTAAAAACTAATTCGTGGTTCACTCAGATTACTATACAATTTCACTGTTCCCCAATCGTTTTCTCTGACCCTTGTATTTTCTGCCATGAATAAATTTGTTATATGCCATGGGGCAAATCGTATTTTCAATTCTAATATGGATTTATTTTCATTGTTGGAGGTTATCAGGCTAGTTGAACTAGTTTCTTCTGCCGTCTGGGCATCATCTCACATGTCAGAATCCTGATTCTTCACTTTTATTGAATGTAAATTTTGTGAGAGTGATAAATTTCTTGTTATAGTGCTAGCTACAAACCGCTGATTAATGATGACCCAGTACCTATATAATTTCACCCTTTTCGACTATTTCCATAATGCTGGTAGGTTGATAGATATGAATTCACTCAGGCTATGCCAGAAAATTACTGGATTATATTACTACAATTATTTCCCGCTCTTGGATGGCAATGGATCATGAGCCAAGTTCTTGGGAGTGGCAGTACCTATAGTGGTTAGAGATGGGTGATCTGAAGAATAATCGAAATTATAAAGTTAATGTCTAGAGTTTTGTTTTCTTAGAAACTTAAAAGTGTGGTACGTGAATGGCCCTATTTATCTTACAGGGGAGTTATTGGCACCCCTGCTCCTTATTATCAGATAAATTTTCCTCTTCTCTTACTTATAGCCTTACTTATAAAATAATTTTTATTTGCACTATAAACTCTACGAAATACAAGTTAACTTCACGGTCGTTGTCGGAGCCCCTGTCTTTTATTATCAGATAAATTTGCATTTTCTCTTATATATAGATTTACCTTTAAGATAATTTTTATCTGCATTTTAAACCTTCTCGTAAAAGCTGGCTATGTTGACTTTTTGTATATCTCACGGCCTAGCTTATTATTGCCATCGATATAAAATTTATGAAACATGGAACTTAAAATTTGGGTTTTCATTGTCTTGATTGGACCACGTCGCCACATGCAAGTGATAGGGGTGAGGTTACTTATTTTGTGTATTTACATTTTGTTTTTAGTCCGTCTTTAGAGTTTATGTTCAATGTTCATAATAGATGGAGTGCCGGATTCGACATATTGGCAAATGAAAGTGATCTATATTTCTATGACTGTTATTGATCAATTTTCTCTGAGCCCTAGGTGGGTTGGGAAGAGGGTATTTGGGGCTACCGTGTTTTGTAATATCTATTGGAAGATACCCCCCCCCTCCGAAGATATATTTACTTATAAAGTATTTGGGGTATAGATCGTGGTATTACGGGCCAAATCTTCTGGACTCTACTCCCTACAGGTAGTACACTTGCACCTGTACTGGATATAGCTGTCGCAAGCCCACATCACGAATATCAGAGAGTGGAACTTGCAGAAATCGTTGCACATCGGAGTTGATGTGACACCGCGGGCTGCATTACTTACAGCAGAGGCATTAAGACTAACGATGGCCCTGATAGAATACGAATAGTAGTATTTTTAAATTTATTTTACTAATAGAAGATATGTAAAGCTTAAGAAAAAAAATACAAGAATTGTGAGTTATTAATCAAACAGTTCGTAGTAACGAACTGTAAGTAAGGAGCGACCCGGCTCAATGGTAACCGAAAGTCTAAAAAAAGGAATTTTGATACCAATAGATACATCAAAAGAATCAGATTTGAATTGTGATTTCAAATAAATAAGTTTCATCAAGTTTAATTTTACCCATCAAAAGTTAAGCACCTCAGAAAATTTGGCTTATTTTCGAAAAAAGGGGAAAAGACCCAATAAAAGCTATAGAACCTTAATAAAAATCACACCGTCATATTCAGTGTATCAGATAACCCTACTGTAGAGGTTTCAAGCTCCTATCTAAAAACATGTTGAACTTTCCATTTTTTGCCAGAAGAAAGATCACGGATGCGTGTTCATTTGTTGTTGTTTTTTCTTTTCCCCAGGGGTAATCGTATTGAACCAGTGGTCCTAGAATATCGTAAGAGGGCTCATTATAACGTAAATTAAAAGTTCTAGTGCCCTTTTTAAGTTACCAAAAAAATTGAGGGCAACTAGGCCCCCTCCCACGCTCATTTTTCCCAAAGTAACCCAATTAAAATTTTGAGATAGCCATTTTGTTCAGCATAGTCGAGAATCTAATAAATATGTCTTTTAAGATGACTTAATCCCCCACAGTTCCCAGGGGAAAGGCCGCAAGTTATGAACTTTGCCCATTGCTTACATATTGTATTGGTTATTAGGAAGTATACAGACATTTTCAGGAAGGATTTTTCTTGGTGGGGGGGGGGAGGGGGGGCTGGAGGAGTTGGTTACTCGGGAGAATCTTTCTGCGGAGGATGTTTCTTTGGGGTAAGGGACATTTCTATGAAGGGGGTACCAGATTTCCAAGCATCCTTTGAAAAACGATCAGAAATTAAATTTAAAAAAAACAAGATTTTTCAACTGAAAGTAAGAAGCAACATTAGAACTTAAAACGAGCAGAAATTATTAAGTATATGAGGGGGTTCTCCCCCAAGTCAATACCTCGCTCTTTATGCTACAGTGTTTTTTTGTGCTTTCAAAAGAGCTATCCATTCTAATTAAACGGCCTTTGTGATTCAGGGGTTTGTGAATTCAACAAAATTTTAACTTTTGACGTAAAGAGCGTGGTATTGACTAAGGGGAGAACCCCGTCATATACGTAATAACATATAAGTAATGAAAAAAAACAATAAAAAAACAAGCGATACGGCTCAATAGTAATCGAAACTTCTAAAAATGGAATTTTGATGTCAATAAATGTATCGAAAGAATGGGCTTATAATGCTGATTCTAAATATATAAATTTTATTAAGTTTAGTATTACTCATCAAAGGCTACGAGCCTGAGAAAATTTACCTGATTTTTTAAAGAGGGAGGAAACATCCCCTACAAGTGAAAGAATTTTAATGAATATCGCACCGTTAGCCAAAATAAAAGCTGCATTAATTAAAAAACGATCAGAAATTTAAAAAAACAAGTTTTTTAAACTGAAAGTAAGGAGCGACATTAAAACTTAAAACGAACAGAAATTATTCCGTATATGAAAGGGTCTGTCCCCTCCTCAACGCCTCGCTCTTTACGCTAAAGTTTTTTATTGTTTTACAAAAATAGAGTTGTGAGAAAGTCAAACTTTAGCATAAAGAGCGAGGCGTTGAGGAGGGGACAGCCCTTTTCATATACGGAATAATTTCTGTTCGTTTTAAGTTTTAATGTTGCTCCTTACTTACAGTTTAAAAAACTTGTTTTTTTTATTTAATATAAATAAAAATCAAACAGACAAGCAGATGTTTTATTAAAGTTATTTATTCAATTAAAAGCAATTGATAAAGCATAAATATCGTAACAAGGGCCAAGATGAAAGTTAATATTGTAAACTTTTCTTTAATTTTATTCAAAATGAACTGAAAAAGGTGATACTAAAAGATAATGTCATTAATGTTTTGTTCTATATACTTTTAATTATATTTCTAGTGAAGTAATGGTAGATGAGGTGGAGCTTGGACCCTATAAACTGCCTCGTGATACTGCTATTGAGATCAATGTCTTTGGTATTAAGGTTTTGTTCTATATACTCTTCATTATATTTCCAGTGAAGTAACGGTAGACGAGGTGAAGCTTGGACCCTATAAATTGCCTCGTGATACTGCTATTGAGATCAATGTCTTTGGTATTCATCACGATCCAAATATTTGGCCTGACCCTTGGAAGTTTGACCCGTCAAGGTATGTTGTACTTCTGCTGTGCTACATTCCAATTCATCCAATTATGTCTTGCCTTATATATAAAGGTTTATTTACCGTAGAAAAATTTCTTGATGTAATTGAAATTTTATCATTTCCATCAAATGCCATTAATATTTTAATATTTTAAGACATTAATATTCAAACATAATAGAAACTAAAAGATAAAGCAAGAAAACGACATTTTTGTAAGTTTTCTTTCCCAAAAATTCTTATCAATAAAATCAGATTCAACGACATCTTTGATTCAACAGGATCTTTTATTAAATATAATAATTCATGCCATCTTAACGACCGGTTACAAACAAGCACAAATATGCTTGAAAACGGAACCAGTAAACAATCACTAATAACAGGACAATAAATTAAAAAATAAGAAAAATGAAATTGTCCTCCCTCTCTCGCAATCCAGTCCCACACTCACCAATTGCCCACAAGGAGATGCTTCTTTAGCCGGTTTTTAAACCGTGGCACACTTTCAGCTTCCCGAATTGAGCCTGGAAAGGTATTCTGGACCATCGGACCGGTGTGCTTTGCCGCATGGCTAGAACGAACCTTACTTCTTGGCTCACTTACCAGGTCTTCAGCATTTCTCGTAGCATATCTGTGATAAAATGAATTAAAACAAAAAAAAATATTAAAAGCATCAGGCGCAAAACCATTCAAACTCTGAAACACAAAATTACCAATTTGAAAACCTCCAATTTGAGCAATATTCAAAATCCTAAGTTTCCTAAAAATCGACTCTGTACTCAAAACTACTATATCATACTTACCAATTAACCTCACAGCTTTATTTTACTGAATCTGCATTCGTCAAAAATTGCACGTAAAATTACTAGCCCAAATCATACATCCATGATTTATATAGGGTGTAATCAATGAGTAATAAAAAAGAACTAAAATGAAGATAAAACATTTTGAAAACGTCTTAAAATCCCAAGGCCCCACATTACCTTACAGGCAACCACATCAGCGTGTATTCTCCAGCTGAGGTTCTGATCAAGAATGAATCCTAGGTACCGCGCTTCCTCAACCTGCTTTAATACAGAACCATTTACTCCTATTTCCTTGGGAAGATTTGAAGATAAACCAGTCCGATTGAATAGAATATATATTTACTCTTTTCCGCGTTAATGCTAAGTAAGCTAGTGCCTACAAACTCATTCATTCCTTGCAGAGTTCTGTTTGCTTTCTGGATCAATTCTTCAAGAGTCTTCATTGCCACAACAGGAGCTATATCGTTGGCGAAATATGTCATAGACGCACCAGGAATGTAAATACTGAAATCGACGGTATCAAACGCTTTTTTAAAATATATAAAAACACTAATACAATACTCACCCTTCTCTAAAGTTAAATTATCATTTTCTAAAAGATGCCGTACAGCATGCGAAGTCGAATGGCCCTTTCGGAATCCGAACTGACCATCATAGAATGAATGCAGGCTCGTAACTATACCATGGATAACGTTTTCATAAACTTTCAAAAGCACTGGTAAAATAGAAATAGGCCTCCAATTTGATTTGTCCGTTTGATTGCCCACTTTGTAGAGAGGGAGAATCTTTGCTGTTTTCAATAATTTAGGAAAAACTCCCTTCTCCATTGATATATTGGGTGTAGTAGCACAGGAAGAATGTACACCAGAATTTATTGAATAGCCTTCAGGTTAACACCATCCGAACCAGCACTGTTGGATCCAATCGAGCTGATGATCTTTTTTAATTCAGCTGAATCACAGGGACGTATTTTCATTTCCCTTCCCACGCCCCGCTGAACAGCAAACGAGTTGCCGTTCACAAGAGCTTGGGAATTTCTAG
Source organism: Artemia sp. Qi Xiang Cuo (assembly GCF_049724085.1). Taxonomy (NCBI): domain Eukaryota; kingdom Metazoa; phylum Arthropoda; class Branchiopoda; order Anostraca; family Artemiidae; genus Artemia; species Artemia sp. Qi Xiang Cuo. Next base: position 77,167,022 of record NC_142797.1, on the reverse strand, counting down.
TTTCTTCTTGTATCTCCGTTCCAATATTGTTAAAAATAATCACCAAACTTGGCACACAACTCTTGTCTATCCTCTACAACCACTCCTTCTATTTCAATTCGAGGGTCTTGAGTTATCCGAGGCCCTCTAACCAGTTCATTATTAACTTTCCAAGTTCTTTTCGGATCTGCATCATTTTCTTCAAACAGTGCCGAGTAATACTGTTCTTTTTTTCCTTTTCAGTGAGTTAACCATGTTCTAAATCTATTTAAAATGAGCCTTATCTTCCTCCTTTGAAGATGTTAGATAATCTTGAAACGCACTGTCCCACTGTTCAATAAGTTCACTAGCTGTTCGACCATTTAGAATATTTCCAAGATACGAGGAATCACAATATTTACTAAACTGCAAAAGTCGGTAACTCACGGTAGACCCTTCATTCGACAAATCCTAAAGTAAATAACTATCAATATCAAACGGGTAATTTTCCAACCTGCTCAACCTCGATGTGGTACCGATTATTACATTACACATATTTATATCTAGTAAACACTTTCATAGCTCTCATCAGGAAAAAAAAGCGCAGCTGAGCTCTAGGAACAGATAAATAATCAAGAATAATAAATTAAAATAGAACAAACCATTGATAGACGATGATGTTACATAGACAGGAAAAGAGAAACAAGAGGACAGAAAAACAAAGGGAAAAGAGAGACAAAAATAATAAATATTAAAACCTGTCCTCGATTGACCTAAGTCTACGTGGAGTGTTCTCATTGGGAAGGCGGACAAAAATATGCCCTTGATCAAACCAAACACACTTGTTTCAATATTTCTCACGAGCTGTTTTAAGAATATCCCGCCGCTGGCGGGTTAGATTTTCCAAAAAAATACCACTTTTTGCAAGTTTCTTCTTAGCTGCGTAAATACTTTTCGTGGTCTCTTTGTCACGGAATGTAATCTGTATAGGGGATATTTTATCAGGCCGACCAGAAATTCCAAAGGCAAATCGGTACACTTTGCTTATGTCAGCATCAGCTATTCTGGTGATTTCCATCTTCCCTCAGAGAATATGTAACATGGTTATTTTCAAGTCGGGATTCGGGTTTTATTCAACATCCTTGAACATAAGTAAATCTAATCTTCAGTCTTGGTCGATAACATCTATACGCCACTCAATCTGAAGTATTCTAATATCTAGAGATTCAAGGTGATTTTTTCATAGACTTCATTGGTTTTTCAATTTCAGTAAATTTTGGGGTATATTCCCCAATAATAGATCGATAAACTTCTGAAACGATGCGTTCAACCAAGAAATTCGTTTTATCAATCGTAGCTAGCCGAATTAACACCTCTGATTCAATGTCCTTTCTCAAGTTATCCATAGTGCGATCAATTTCTATTTCTGCCACCGTTAATCGTGCTACAACTTTATTAGTATCAGTAGCAGCACATATGCTCTGATCGGCTACAGTTTTGAAACAGGGAAATGGACTGATCAATCCTTTTTGTCTTCTTAAATTTTTCAAGGTAGATTTTAGGCATTGGATTCAGTTAATCAAAAGCTTTTTTAACATTTTTTGCACTTTTTTTCGAAGCTTCATTCTTTTTGGATTCGAAATTAAGTAGGCTAATCTCCGCTACCGTCTGCTAATCTTGAGATCCAATAACAATACACCAAATATTTCCAACCACCTGATATAATCTTCATGGAGTCTATAATTCTGACGGGTCATAGAGGATACCCTACGAATTTAACAAAAAAGCAAGATCACACGATTTATGTAAAACCATATAAAAGAGACTTACTTCCAAGGGGGGTGTTTGAAGACCCCCCCCCCCCACAAATAAAACAAAAATCCAAGTTAATCGGCTATATATCCAATAAACAGTTTATCCAAATAAGTTATCGTGATGCACTCCAACAAGTCCTTTAAATGTACCCAGAAAAGATTTAATTTCTTTGCCATTGATTAATTAAATCCAGTACTTTTACAAAACATAAAAGTTTTTGCGTAACACTGAAATCGCTATCTGGATAATACAGATTATAATCCTTTTCCAACACTGATCTTAACTGGACAAAATTAAGATCAATTTAAAAAAATAAATTGAAATTAAGAAAAGTATAGATTGAATTTATTTCAATTTATAGAAATATAACTGATTTGCGATACAATTTATTTGGATAATTCAAATTGCATCTATAAGTTTTGGTATTCGTAATAGGGAGAGAGAATTAGTTTACAGACATGGAATGTTTCCTTAATATCCAAGTAAAAAAAGAAGTATTTCAGAAATCTGAGAAAAAAAGAAAGTAAAGAGCAAAATTAAAACCGAAAGACAAGATATAGTCATAAGTATTACTATAGTTTAGAGCTTAGTTTTATCATTTTGTCAACACACCATCCACCTTACAGCAATATCATTGTCAATAAAGGATTAGTCCACTAAAAATATCCCTTTCCCTATTGATTAGAAAAAAAAACATTAATGATGCTATTTGATTAATGAACCATTTCCATTTTTTTTTTTTTTTTTACAAATGTATCATATTTTTTTTTTTTTTTATAAAAATGTTTTTTGTAACAAGATTGAGTATAAATACTAAATAAGATTATTAATACTTGTATAGACTATATACGTTTTTGTACGTATAACGCGTCAACGGTACTAGTAAAAATGTAGCTAATATTGTTTTGAGTAGATTATGAATGCAAATATTTAAAACTAAACCATAAGTTGAAATATAGACAAAAAACCAAAATATACTATACCATAATATAATATAAACTATGCAGCGCTTGTTTATACTATAACTTCTTTTTAGCCCAAATAGAAATATAGCTTTTTAAATTGTTAATACAATTCTAATAAGGCTATAAATGATTATTTATATATTAGAATCCTTACCGTTAGCTGTTTATATCTAAGGATTCTATCAACATCAAAGACTCCTCTGTTTTTTTTTTGTTTTTTTTTGTATTATGACTGCTATTGGAGCTTGAACTACGGTGTTAGACTATAGTTGACTTAACTACAGTCAAGTCAAGACCTACAGTGAACTGTAGTTGTGAGTGGTGTTCTTCTTCTTATATGTTCTTCTTCTTCTTCGTTCCGAACGTCAACCGAAATTCCCCACATCCTCAAGTTACTACGCGGTAACCTTCCTTTGTAAAGAAGTTCTAAAAAATAAAATAGAGAATAAGGATAAAATGATCAAAGTAGCCATGACTACGGAGGGCAAAACACTTGAAGTTGACTTTAGTTCATCTATAGCCCTCTATAGACAGATTTCTAAACGTACTTTATGTGTGTCAGTGGCACTGTGTTTGTCAGTACATAATTAATTTAAGAGCCTCATTTACGCATAAAACTGGTTTTTACCCGCGTACAATTGATAGCTTGTAATGGCTGTGCCATAGGGAAATAGGACATATTTTGTATCTAAGTTATAAATATAATGAAGTGCATAAATAATGCTATAAATATTCATTCTTACCTTTTTATATTATATGCTGTTAGCTATTTTTTATGACTCTTAAGCAGTATTGGAACCTCTCCCAATTTTTCTTCAATCAGCATTCTCGTCATTAGTATCATTTGCACGTACACCATTCATCTAAAAATCTCTTTGCATGAACAAAATTGCCGTTTTATTAATGTATTAATGTATCAGTTTAAAAAAAAATAGAAACTTCATTGCTAATACCTTGATGGTACAGCACTCCATGAAGTGATGTTCAGCTCCCAACAGTGCTATGGTTAAACCTGACAATTACCTGTTTCCAGGGTTGCCACTCAGCAGGTTGTTTTGGTGCTACTTTGGGTGGCAAAATAGTGTCAATTTCGTATAAAAAGTGTAATTTTCCAAAAATTTGCCATTCACAATGCTTTGCATTGCTTGTGCTGGTACCAACAAGCTTTTCAAATTGAAAATATTGGCCAATCCGCTTGAGATCATCTCCGCGCAGTTTTCCGCATCTTTTAATGTTCAAACTTGAAAAGGCGGCTCTAATACCATTGCCATAAAGCATAAACTACAAAAAAGGAATATTGATTCTACTTAGGCGGTGCTGATTCTCTGCTTTGCGAAGCACTTCCACTCTTATCAACTTTCCAGCCCTCCCCTTAATGCCTGCAAAAGTGCAAATGGTGCTTACTGTATAAAACGCGGATTTGTCCCACAGAGTACTTATTTCTATTTTTTGGTCTGAGTGGTCTTTGCTCATATCGCAAAAAATGAAAGAAAAAAGAAATGTGAAAAAGCCGTCCGAGCGTTTTTTTTTCTTTCAAGAAAACGGAAAAATGGGACAGCAATAGGCTACTCGTCTTCATTGAGAGTTGTTCATCCAGTTTTCATAGGAAGCGCAATAGCGCTGCCTAAGTAAAGAACGATGTTGGCAAAATGTATAATATTTTTTTTCTCCATACCCGGGCATTTTGTATCGAAGGAGTTGTCATAAAAACTTCAAAAAGGGCTCATTCAATCGTAAATTAGAGTGGCTAGTGCCCGTTTGAACAGTCGAAAGTGATTGGAGGGCAACTAGCCCCCCCCCCACCCCCCGAATTCCCCCAAACACAACCCAACAAAAATTTTGAGATATCCATTTTGTTGAGCGTGGTTGATTTCCAGATAGAAAATATGTTTTTGAGGAGGACATTTCCCCAACAATCCTCGGGGCAAGGATTTTAAGTTATGTCCTGAGGGCATATAAGAACGATGTTGACACAATTGATTATTTATTATTTTTTCCTTTAGAGCATTGCACTTCGTATCGAAGAAGTTGTCGTAGAAATTTCGAAAAGGGCTCATTCAATTGGAAATTGGATTAACTTGCGCCCTTTTTAATAGTCAAAAGTAATTAGAAGGCAACTAACACCACTTCCAAACCAACCATTTCCCAAAACATATCCAATCAAAATTTTGAGATAGCCATTTTGTTCAGCGTTGTTGATTTCCAAATGGAAATTATGTTTTTGAGGAGGACAATCCCCCACAGCCTTCAGGGCAAGGGTTGTAAGTTATGCCCTGGGGGCATATAAGGTTTTTATGGAAGGCGTTGTTGTAGAAACTTCAAAAAAGGCTCATTGAATTGGAAATTCAAAGGGCTAGTGCCCTTTTTAAAAGTCGAAAGTGATTGCAGGGCATCTAGCCCCCCCCCCCTCCGACGCCAATAATTCCCCCAAACACATCCAATCAAAATTTTGAGATAGCCATTTTGTTCAGCTTAGTTGATTTCCAGATAGAAAATATGTTTTTTAGGAGGACACTCCCCAACAACCTTCGGGACAAGGGTTGTAAGTTATGCCCTTGGGGCATATAAGGTTTTTATAGAACGCGTTGTCGTAGAAACTTCAAAAAGGGCTCGTTTGATTAGAAATTGAAACGGCTAGTGCTCTTTTTAATAGTCGTAAGTGATTGGAAGGCACCTAACACCCCTTCTACGCCCACCATTTCCCCAAACACATCCAATAAAAGTTTTTAGATTGCTAATTTGTCCCACGACGTTCAAAGCTCAGGAAATTATACCTTTGAGTAGGACAATCCCCCCACAGTCTTCAGGGCAAGGGTATAAGTTATGCCCTTGGGGCATATAAGGTTCTTATTGAAATCTTTGTCGTAAAAAACTTGAAAAAGGACTCATTCGATTTGAAACTCAAAGGGCTAGTACCCTTTTTAATAGTCGAAAGTGATTTGAGGGCAACTAACCCCCTCTCACGCCCACCTTTTCCCCAAACACATCCAATAAAATTATTAGATAGCCATTTTAATCAACGTAGTTGAAAGTTTTGGAAATTAGGTCTTTGAGGATGAAAACCCCTCCGCCCAAAGCCCTAAGGGCAAGGGTTGTAAGTTATACCCTTGGGGCATATAAAGTTTTTATTGAAAACGTTGTCGTAGAAACTTCAAAAGGGCTCATTCAACTGAAAATTAAAAGGGCTAGTTCCTTTTTAATAGTTGAAAGTGATCGGATAGTGACTAACGCCCCTTTCCCGCCCACCATTTTCCCAAACACGTCCAATCAAAATTTTGAGAAATCCATTTTGTTCAACGTAGTTTATATTTCTCTAAATTAGGTCTTTTAGGATGATATCCCCTCCAAAGCGCTCAGTGCAAGGGTTGTAAGTTATGCCCTGGGGGTATATAAGGCTTATATAGAAAGTAGTTGTATAAATCATAGGCAGCGCGATCGCGCTGCCTAAGTAAAGAACGATGTTGGCACAATGTATTATTTTTTTTCATACCAGGGCACTACGTATCGATGGAGTTGTCGTAGAAACTTAGAAAAGGGCTAATTCGATTGGAAATTGGAGTGGCTAGTGTCCTTTTTAACAGTCGAAAGTGAATGGAGGTCAACTAGCCCCCCCCCCACACCCATCATTCCCCAAACACATCCAATCAAAATTTTTAGATAGCCTTTTTGTTCAGCGTAGCTGATTTCTAAATAGAAAATATGTTTTTGAGGAGGGCACTCCCCCACAACCGTCAGGGCAAGGGTTTTAAGTTATGCCTTGGGGCATGTAAGCACGATGTTGGCACAATGTATTATTTATTAATTTTTTTTCCTTTAGAGCAGGGCACTTCGTATCATAAAACTTGTCGTAGAAATTTCGAAAAGGACTCATTCAATTGGGAATTGGAGTGGATTGTGCCCTTTTTAATATTCGAAAGTGACTGGAAGGCAATTAACACCCCTTCCACGCCCACCATTTCCGGAAACACATCCAATCAAAATTTTGAGATAGCCATTTTGTTCAGCGTAGTTGATTTCCAGATAGAAATTATGTTTTTGAGAAGGACAATCCCCCAAAGCCCTTAGGGCAAGGTTTGAAAGTTGTGCTCTGGGGGCATATAAGGTTTTTTTTATAAAAGAGGTTGTCTTAGGAATTTCAAAAAAGGCTCATTCGATTGGAAATTCAAAGGGCTAGTGCCCTTTTAAAAAGTCGAAAGTACTTAGAGGGCATCTAACCCACCTCTCACGCCCACCTTTTCCCCAAACATATCTAATCAAAACTTTGAGGTAGCCATTTTATTCAAAATAGTTTTAAGCTCTGAAAATTAGGTCTTTGATGATGACAACCACCCACAGCCCTCAGGGCAAGCGTTGTAAATTATGCCCAGGGGGCATATAAGGTTTTTATAGAACGCGTTGTCATAGAAACTTAAAAAAGGACTCATTCGATTGGAAATTGAAATGTCTAGTGCCCTTTTAAATAGTCGAAAGTAATTGGAAAGCAACTAACACCCCTTTGACGCTCACCATTTACCCGAACACATCCAAAAAAGATTTTAAGATAGCCATTTTGTTCCACGCAGTTCAAAGTTCAGGAAATTATAGTTTTGAGCAGGAAACTCCCCCACAGTCTTCAGGGCAAGCGTCATAAGTTATACCCTGGGGGGTATATAAGGTTTTTATTGAAATCTTTGTCGTAGAAACTTGAAAAAAGGCTCATTTGATTTGAAATTCAAAGGGCTAGTGCCCTTTTTACTAGTCGAAAGTGATTTGAGGGCCACTAACCCCCCTCTCATGCCCATATTTTCCCTAAACACATCCAGTCAATATTTTAGATAGCCATTTTATTCAACGTAGTTGAAAGTTTTTGAAAATAGATCTTCAAGGGTGACAACCCCTCCCCCTCCCCCCACAGCTCTCAGGGCAAGGGTTGTAAGTTATGCCCTGGGGACATATAAGATTTTTATCGAAAGCATTGAAACTTCAAAAGGGCTCATTCAATTGGAAATTGAAAGGGGTAGTGCCTTTTTTAATAGTTGAAAGTGATTGGAGAGCCACTATTGCCCGTCCCACGCCCACCATTTTCCCAAACACATCCAATCAAAATTTGAGATGTCAATTCTGTTCAACCTAGTTGAAAGTTCTTGAAATTAGGTATTTTTGAATGATAACCCCCTCTGAGCCCTCAGTGCAACGGTTGTAAGTTATGCCCTGTGGGCATATAAAGTTTATATAGAAAGTTGTTGTATAAATTTCAAAAAGGGTTCATTTGATTGGAAATTGAAATTGCTCTTTTTAATAGTCGAAAGGGAGTGGAGAGTAATTAACCTCCCTCTTACGCCCACCATTTCCCCAAAAACATTCAATCAAAGCTTAGAGATAGCCATTTTGTTCAACGTAGTTGAAAGTTCTGGAAATTATGTATTTAAGGATGACAAACCTCCCAGAGCCCAAAGTGGAAAGGTTATAAGTTATGCTCTGGGGGCTTGTAAGGTTTTTATAGCTAGAGTTGTCATAAAACTTCAAAAGGGGCTCATTCAATTGAAAATTGGTAGGGCTAGTGTCATTTGTAATAGTCAAAAGTTATTGGAGGGTAACTAAGCCCCCTCTCACGCCCACCATTCCCCCAAACACATCCAATAAATATTTTCAGATTGTCATTTTGTTCAACGTAGTAGAAAATTTTGGGAACTAGCTCTTTGAGAATGGCACCCCTTCCCCCCAAGCACTCAGGAAAAGGGCTGTAAGTTATGCCCTGGGTGCATATAAGATTTTTATTGAAATTTTTATCGTTGAAACTTCAAAAGAGCTCATTTAATTGGAAATAGAAAGGGCTAGGGCCATTTGTAATTGTTGAAAGTGATTGGAAAGCGACTACCGCACCTCTCACGCCCACCATTGCCCCAAACACATTCAATCAAAATTTTGAGATAGCCATTTTGTTTAACGTAGTTGAAAGTTCTGGAAATTAGGTCTTAGAGGATGACAACCACCCTAACAGACCTTAGGGTAAGGGTTTTAGTTTATGCCCTTGGGGCATATAAGGTGTTTATAGAAAGCGTTGTCGTTTCAAAAGGAGCTCATTTGATTGCAAATCGAAAGGCCTGGTGCCCTTTTTAACAGTCGGAAGTGATTGGAAGGCTTGACATTTTTATAGTTAAGATTGATGTGGGTATAATATATTATTTTTTGTTGTTCTTGTTGTTTAGACCAGGGCAATTCGTATCGAAGGAGTTGTCGTGGGAACTTCGACAAGGGCTCATTCGATTGAAAATAAAAAGGGCTGATACCCTTTTTAATATTTGAAAGTGATTGGAGGGTAACTAATCGCACTCCCACTCCCACCCACCCACGCCAACCCTCCCATTTGCCCATTATGTTTAAAAACTAAATGTTGCCTTAAGATTAAATAAAAATGCACTGTGTTAATGTTAATTCCCAATAATGCATCTCAACAGTATCCCAAGAACGACAGTAGAGATGGGGGTCCGACTCCCACGAGTCACCCCTGCTGCCATCTACAATTTAGTTTAATGCTGTCAGTACACCAAATAAGGGCATAGAGTCATTAGGGAGAATGATTGCGTAATCGGTCAATGACCTCTTTCTCCAGGTGTACTTTTGTCACGCTCTTAGCGAATGTCAATGTCAATGTTATTGTTGTTATTCGAGGCAAAATGTCAAGGTCAATGTTGTTGTTGTTTTGAATAGAGTCATTAGGGAGAACACGTGGTTAGATGTTATGATCCGGAAATAGTATTTGTTATTGTTATTCGAGCCAGATGTCATGAGGTTCCGGGAAACAGTTAATTAATGTCTGACAGATGACGTCAAGTTAATTAATGTCCTTGCATTTCCAAAGAGAATTGTCACCGGGAAACAGTTAGATCACACATGATGTCATGATTGATTGATTGACACAAATGGGGAATTAATTTGTTGTTCTATAGAGAATTGATTCACGAAAGGGGAATTAATTTGGAGTTCTAACAAGAGAATCGTTTCCGAGGCAGATGTTTTGATCTTAGCGCGCGAAAAGGTTTCTTTGTAATTTCAAATGTGAAAGCACAGGGATGCCAAACAAAAGGAACACGCTGCAATTCCGTTTAGGGATCATTTGGGCGAAACTGTTTTAGACAGATTATGGAATTATTTCGGCGAAACAGCTAGAGACATTTTAAGAGATGATTTTTGAAACGATTTTGGAAGAGGTTTTGAGTGTGGTCGTTATAATACACAAGTTCCATTTGAACAGTGTTGCGAGGTCCTCTACCCCAACCCCAAAGGGTTACAACCCCGAAGGAAGCCCCCGGTACTCAAAGGTCCCTCACGCGCCCCAAGAACCCCCCGCGCCCCCAAAGGCCCACCCAGACCTCCAAAGGCCACCCCCCGGCCCCCCAAAGGCCCATCGAGCTCCCAAAGGACCAACGGGGTCCCACCGGGCCCCCAGACCCCAAAAAGGCCATACCCGAGCCCCAAAGGCCCTCCCCGGTCCCCAAAGGTCCACCAGACCCCCAAAAGCCCTCCCTGTGCCACACAGGCCCTCCCCGGGCCCCCCACAGCCCCATCGAGCTCCCAAAGGACCAACGGGGTCCCAAAGGCCCTCCCCCGGTCCCCAACGCTCCCCCAGGCCCCCCCAGGCACCCCCCGACCTCCCATGGCCCTACGTGCGTCCCACAGACCCCCCTGCACCCCCAGTCCCTCCCCCCGGTACCCACACGTCCCCCGGACATCCAACAGACCCCACAAACCACACAGGCCTCCAGATCCCCCAACGC